>NW_027498298.1:0-150641 GCF_021521415.1 Bidens hawaiensis | reverse complement strand
AATATAAAAAGAAAATTATGTTTTGGGTGTGGAATCCCATAATCAATTGAAAGCTTACATTGCAGAAGATATGAATGTAAGAAAAGGGTTATGATTATGAAAATTATGAAAAATGATTATGTGATTAGATATATACAATAAGATGTAGAGAATATTAATTTTGTTAAACGCATTATGTATATAAACTTTCTAAACATAATTCTAAATATAATAAATCGGTTTATTTTAAATAATCATCTCCAAAAATAACCGATTGATTATTAAAAAAAACTATTATTAGAATATATTATATAATAACTTTTAGTATTTCCATGTTTAAGGTATTTTCGAAATCAGTTTATATTTAATAATTATACATTGAATAATTTAGGAATCAAATAATAAATATATTAATAAAAACATAAATTATTTCCTTAATTATCGCTTTTATAGTAAAAGGCTTAAATAAAATTTAATTTTTGAATAAAATAAACCGGTTTATTGTAAATAATCATCTCCAAAAATAACTGATTGATTATAAAAAAAACAATTATTAGAATAATTATACATTGAGTATTATACATTAAAAACATAAATTATATTCAAATAATCATCTCCAAAAATAAGCGATTGATTATAAAAAGGTATTATTAGAATGTACTATATAATAAGTTTTAATATTTCCAGTTTATATTTAATAATAATACATTGAATAATTTAGGAATCAAATAATAACAATAATAAAAACAATTATTTTCTTAATTATCGTTTTTATAGTCAAAGATTTAAATAAAATTTGAATTTCAAATTATAGTCAACATGCTAAATATTAAATTAGATTTGACTAACAGTTATAGTTAAATAATAACGGATCAACTTAATGTACATTTAAATTTTTAGAAAATTCTAGAATAAATTATATTTGGAAGATCAATATTATATTGTAAGATAAATTTTAAATTATATAAAATATTATAAAAAACTTAGTAAATTTATAATTAATATTTCTGGAATATTAAAGATCAATATTATATATGAAACAAATAATTTACAAACAAATTTATTAAACATTCAAAAAAATTGTAATTAACAAAATATTAAATCGAAGTTTCTGACTTTTGATAAAACTGAATCAAAATTGGCCGGAAAAAAAATCATAAATTGGACGGAAATTATGTTTGTTAATATTTAGTAAAGAAAACAATAACAAATTGGACGGAAAAAAATCATAAATTTGACGAAAATTCACTTCTTAATATTTAGTAAACAAAACAATAAGAAATTGGACGGAAATTACGTTGAGAAAATTTACTAATGAAAAGAATAACAAAGTGGCCGGAAATATTATAATAAATAACTAACTCTATGTGCAACAATGGATTGTTAATTACCTTTAATATATTCATCGGATAATCGATTTGTTATAATCATCATTAATTGACCAAAAATATCCTTATAACATCGTCTCTGAGGAAAGATCAATTGAACGGAATCGAATCGATTGGAGACATCAATAACCTTGGAAGTGAAGAAAATCATAGTTGATTAAACAATTGTTGGTAAATACTATAGACGTTCGATGTTGGATATGAGCAGCGGAATTAGGGTTCGTATCTTCGTGAGGAGCTTAGAGAGAAAAATGAGTGGTGGAATTGGTTTTGAATTATGAAAAATGGACCGGGTATAGTTTTTTTGTGGAGGAAGCGAGTTATTACGGGTCATGGGTTATAAATATTCTAAAATGGGTCCGTGTCACATGATATTTAATATTGATTTATTTTAATGGCTAGAAATTAAAAGAATAGGAAATAGTCCACATGGCATCTAGGTAGCATCATATGTGGAGGGCCTAGAATGATGCCATGTGTACAATTGTATTGCTTTAATAGTATTTAAAGATGATTGATCCATTCGGGAAATCCTTAATTCTATTTTTACCCAAATATTAATTGTAGTCTTGTAGTCTGGTACACCAGCTCACATGGCAGCTGGTGTGTGTGTGGGTTTTGATCCGCTGGGTTGAGGTCGCGGGTTCAAGCCCCCCTCCAGGCCGATTTTCTCTTTTTTTTGTTCTTTTTCTTTTGTGATAACTCTTTTAATCATATATATTAATGTTTAACAATTTATAATTAATTTGTCTTTTTATAAAACCGACATTCTAACTAATTTCGTACCTCATCAACAAGAGGAGCTAAGATGTGAAAGTTCTGAGAATTTACGTAATATGCAATGTAGGTTGGTTTTCATGAACTTGTAAAATACTTGATTTTGTTGTTTTGGGGTATGTATGTTTAAATAATCCATAACTTGTTATGTTTTCAAAATATGTACCAAGTATGTTTTGGGTGACTAAATATTATCAATATGTATGCATCCTGAAAGTTTGTTTCTTATTTACGGAAACTTGAATTGTTGTTAGTTAGTTGTAAAGATGCTGTTAGTTAGTTCAAATATTAATACAAATGTAACGTTAAAGTTGTGTTGGTTGATCATACTTTTGTAAATATAAAACCTGTCAATTTTTGTTAGGTTTGAACTTTTAATTGAGTTGGACATTCTGTTGGGTTGGTGATTGTAATAATGTAATATAGTACATATAATCATGAGAATATGTTACTGTATTTTGCAGCTGCATTTACACTTTCTTTTAGATCCAAATTAGCAAGTTTACATTAACAAAATATAAAACGTATCAATTTGATTAAAATGTAAAATGTAAAATTGTGAAAATATATTATTTACATGTAAATTTATGTACTTTGAAGATTTATCTATCCAACCCGTGTATCACACCACGTATATCGATACAATTAGAGGTGCATAAAAAACCCGAATCCGAAATAAAAACCCAGAACCGTTTTTTTAATACCCGACCCTACCCGTAGGGTATGCATTTCGGTACTAAAACCCGAACCCGATTTATACCCGGTAATCCCGGAATAGGGTTTTTCCAATACCCGAAACTGGGTATTTCAAATACCCGATGTATACCCGGAAAATGCCTCTAAAAAGTGCAACCTTTTAAAAAATCCAATCTTATCGAAAAATATCCGGAAAAAAGCCCCGAAAATAGAGTATTCAAATACCCGATTCTATACCCTACCAGAACCCAATGCATAGGGTATGATTCTTAAAGACAATACCCGATTTTTCAAAACCCGGTTCCATACCCACACCCCCAGGTATCTGAAAAACCCAACCCGATTTATGCACCTCTAGATACAATGATAACTCTAAAAGTTAAATAAAACCCATGATAGCAGCAATCAATCGTTGATGGGCCTTGGAGACCATTTTTTTTTAACTTTAAACACGAGTACCAACCAGCCCACAAAGAAAATTAAAAAAAAAACCCTTACAACTAAAACTAAAACTAAAACGCTGCATACGATCGGATCTGAAGTACATAAGATTTGTAGCAACCTCTCATCGGATCGATTCACAGATCTGACATACATACATACATACATCTGTATGCATCACAGGTGATGTATAGATCAAGCTTCAAAAATAGTTTAATTTATTTTTTAAAGTTTGAATCTTGATGTTTCTTTCATTATTTATTTAGGCTTAATTTGTTTTAAAGTTGAATTCTTTTATTGTAGAGAGACAATTGGTTTTGTGTGTTGTTTGTTCTCAACATGAGATGAGATGTATGTTCTTTTGATTGATTGTTTAGGTTCAATTTGGTTTAAAGTTGAAGTCTTTTTTTTTGTCCTTGATTCTGTTTGAAGCTAGAGAGGATGACTTTAGGGTTTAGTTTGCTTTAAAGTTGAAACCTTTATGTTGTTATTTGCTTAGGGTTAGTTTCATTAAATGCTTGTTTTTGTTCATTCATTCCAGAGAGAATGACTTTAGGGTTTAGTTTGCTCTAAACTTGACATGTATGATTATGTTTATTGATTGAGTAGGGCGAATTTATTTTAAAGTTGCCATCTTTATGCAGCTTTTGGTTTTGTTTCAAGTATAGAGAAGAGTTTGTTTTTGAAGTTAGAGAGAGTGAGTTTATGGGGTTTAGTTTGTTTTAAAGTTTTAATCCTGATGTTTTTTTTTATTATTTATTTATTTATTTAGGCTTGTGTTTCATGTTAAAGACAATCTGTTGTTCGCCTCATAGTTACTGAGACAGTAGTCTTCCTACATCAGATTTTGTTTATATGATTTAATTGTTTAATAGATGTGATTTGCTATCTTATAGCATATTGTGGTTATGATCTAATTACTACTAGTTCGTTGCGTTTTTATCTGTTAGTTGGCGAATACTGGGAAAGAAAGTCAGCCTTCTTTTAACACGGGCAGTAGTAAGTCTACTGTTTTTTACTTTTTTGATTTTTCAATTACTAATTACCGTGTGTGTTTTACAGAACTCAATTGGAGGTATATCATATCTTTCTGGGGATTGAGTCGTTTAGGTAAGCCTGATTTATTTTGTGCTTTATCAACAGTTTTTCTGTTTTTTGTTGTAACTCTTCTGTGTTTTCATTGACAGAGATGAAGAGGAAGTCATGGGGAAAGAAGTGAAGAGTTATGGTGGAATTGAAGAAAACCCGACAAGGAACAGTGGTCCAGGTGGCAGAGAAAGCGTCCCAATGCTGAAACGGTTAGTGGATAACTTAATATAATCAGGCTTTTTTTACCTGTTTAACCTAATATTAATTTTTTTTTGTTTGGTCAACAGGTGTTTCTCAAGGCAATGGCAAAGAGTGGGCAGATTAAGCTTTATGGTGAAGAACCGACCTTAACTAGTGACAATCGTCAATTTCAGGTTAACTCCGTTAACTCAACTCCGTCAATTCAAACTTAAGATCACTGAATCTATAACGCACACTTCATTACATTTAAACTAGGGTTTAAATGACGCTTAACACTTACTACATGTGTAGTCTTTCGGGAGTTGCACCGAAACGCAAACGAGTTGACGCAAACGATTGATGAATAAACGAAAAACGTCAAAACAGTAATTATGTGATAATTATGTGTTAGACTTATGTGTTATGTGATAACCTGGTTATAAACGTTAACTCAAGATGTAAACAAGTTAGTTTAAGCTAGGAAAAGTAATACTTAGAAGTGGAGGGGCCAAAGTGTAACATAGATTATTATAAATAATACTAATAATAAAACCCTAACTTATTATTATTCTTCCCCACACCAAAACCGATCAGCCCACTCCCTTGGCTGCCGTCCACTATGCACACACATACAACCAAGAAATCAAGTGTTTGATTGAAGAATTAGGTGCTAGGAAGGTATAATCGATTATCCTATGCATCCTTATTACTTGATTTTGATGTTTAATGGGTTAACTACAAACCCTAGCTGCCGTTTTCATGTGTGCATGTAACTAATATGATTGTTGTTGATTGAGTAATGATTTGATAACTAGAATTTTTATTGTTACACGTTAATTGTTGTGTCTTTGATTTGAGTTCAAACAAAAACCCTAATCATGTATGTAATGTGTAATTGATGTGCATGGATGGTGTTTATGGAGTCTAGAATGTTATGTGAATGCATGATAGTTCATAGATTGTTAATATGTTGAGTTTGGATGCAAACAGTTTCTGGACAGAATGTGTATTTGATGTTTAAGTGACTGTAACGAAGTGTAAATGTGAAGATTGGTTGAGATTATTGGTACTACAGTAAACTAGGTTGAGTCTAGTTTCTATAGAGTATAAATTTGTAATTTTTGGACAAGTAGAAGTTAACTTTTATGATTTTACCAAAACGTTGTGCAAAGCTGAGCTGTTAGACCTGCTGTTAGGTTGTTTTGTAAATGTTATATCTCATGATCTACGAGACCAATTGGGTTGGTTCCACTTCTGGAAGTTGACTTACTGAGTTAGGAACCTAACCCAAGTGGTCTTGCATTTATTGGATTTTTCGTTTAACGGTAATTGCAAATAAAATTCTGTTGCGCATGAATTTGACTGTTATGAGTTTGCTGTAATGATTTGATGATTGTGAGAAAACTATGTGGAATAAAAATATAATAAAATATGTTCTGGAAACCTAAGACATATATGCTTCTGTGATGATTTTTGGTAAATTAATTGAGATGCTATGATCGGTGGAATAGTACAATCTTTTAGGTAGAAGTTCTGTCTCGGTGAAACTAGCTGCTGAGTTTTGTGAAAATGCATGAAACATGATACTTGCTACATAATTGCTATGTTTTGACCAAAATACCCTTGTGGGGAATAATTGCTAATTGATTGTCACAATTTGACCAAATTGCCCTTATGGGGAATAATGGCTAGTTAATTGTCATGATTTGACCAAAATGCCCTTACGGGGAGTAATTGCTAGTGATGTACTTTATGAATACATGACATGTATATGATTGCTTGCACATGTAATGTGTCACAAATACACTTGTTAAAGTCACACACGATTCACAAACGAAACACGAAACATGTTATGTGCATAGGTATTATGTGCCGGGTCTAGAGACTCGATAATATTCCAACACTTAGAAAAATCTCTTTGTTGTTTTAGAACGCTAGAGAGAGTTTTTCTGTGACGCGCATCTTGGTGATTTAATTTGGGAATTTCTTCGCAAACAGTGAGTTTCACTTACCCCTTTAAACTGTTTTAAACGCTTTTCACTTGGGGGAGATAACATACTCCGATAAACGCAATTAAGATTTTGTTAGTAAATTATATATCACTTGTAAAGGCTAAGTGGCAAACGAAACAATTGAAGTCCTACACATCGAACCGGTTAATATTTGGAATAGCGAGTCACTGTTGAGTAGTACTACTGGGTTTGACAAACCCCACCCAACGCTAAACTCGACTGGAGGTCGAGCGGGTGTAATTTTGGCTAACACGTATCATGGTCTGGATGACCTGGTGACAAGGCACTTGATAAACAGTCAGCTTCGGTGTCGAACACTTAGTAATACTTGCTTTATAGGCTAGCTACCTATAGATATATAATTGACATAACACTATCTGGTAACGCAAAGCGCTGTAATGCAAAACGCTTAACGCAACACGCTGAACGCAAACGCTAATCGCTTTATTTTTATTTAAACTTGTGAACTCACCAATATAATACGAGTTTGATAACAGGTGTCAAAGAAGCTAAAGAAGCTCTGGTTGCTTTATGTGTTGGCAAGCCATTAGCCTAAAGAAATCATAAAGGTGGCTCTACCTGCATTTTCTGGTTGGTGTTGGTTGTAGTGAACTTGAAGACCGAATCGTCCAACGTCATCTGCAGCTGCCATACGTAGGCCGCACAGTCACATGGGCACAAAAGCAACCACGTCGTCAATGCACTCATGAATCGTCCAACGTCATTTGCGTGCTTATGTGTTGGCAAGCCGTTATCCCTTAATATTTTTATGTTTATATACAGTCATTGTCACCTACTATTACCAGAAAATAATTACATGTTTTTTTAAATTTTGTATGCACTTTGCAAACTTTTTGTTCAAAACTTTTTCTTTAAATAGTTAATTTGAATCAATAGTTTTAAACTATAAGCTTTACATATCTATTTATCCAGTGCGGGTTATAAACCTAGTTTCAGTAATAGTATAAGCACGCAAATATGTGCCTTGTTATAAAACTTTGCAAACAAAATTGGTATTTTTAAAGAGCACAAACATTCTGTAAAGAAACTACACAAACTACACAAACTTTGCAAGCATAAACATTAATTCTTACAAGACACATAAAGCGTATAAAAGCGTAAAGTAACATAATTTCACAAGACACATATAAAGCGTATAAAAGTGTAAAGCAACATGAAATAGCACAAAATAGCACAGCAGATGAGCTCACTCATTAAGAAGAGTATATATGCTGTAACTGCATTTTTATTACTTACCAAAGTATATTTTTACTGATTCTCATCTTCACTGATCCAGCAGCAGCAATGACTCCTTGAAGGCGAACCCAGCCCTAGGTAAGATCAAAGACTTTTCATCAACCGGACTGTCGGGCTGGTTGAGAACAGTCATTTCTTCATCACAAGATCCTTGGAAAATAGCACCTATATCATCTCCTACTACTCTAAATCCCTGAAGACTGATTATTTCCCCGCCCGGTTTAGGTATCTCGTACAGTTTCATTAAAGAATCATCTTTTATTTCATATACCCCATACTTATTATCTGGATGCTCGACAGTGAGAACAGGTTTTCCTCTGATTTCAGCTAATTGCGGATAACTTTCATTTTTCACATTCAAACCTGGTAGTGTCATTTCCTTAAATGTTTCGGTTTTCATACAAAATAACACTATCATGTTCCTTCCTTTTTTCTCAGTAGCAAGAAAATAAATGTTTTCGCCGCTACTCACCTGCTTCGAAGTTAATTTTATTTTTCTTGAGGGGCGATAAGTTTCTGCCTTTTTCCATGTTTTTTCACTTGCAATGCATACATCGACCTTCCACCTTTTTCTGCAGCAGTAAATTTTGACTATTGTAAGGTCATTTGTTTTAGGACGAACACCTAGGCCGACAACATTCGCTTCTCCTTGAAGATCAACAACAACTGATTTTCTTATGGCTGGATTCCACAGCATTACTGTTCCTATACGGTCCCACAAGATCAATTTATCACACATCAACATCACTCCTTGGCAAGAAGCTAGAATCATATCATTGCTTTTGTCCGGTTTTGGCAAAATAGAAACTGTTTCGGGATATGATTTGTCGTTTTTTACAAGCATAAACTCATGTCCAAGCGGTAGTATGGCTAAAATATATGATTCACCTCCTTTGTAATTTTTTATGAATCTTGGGCTTTTAACGAGTGAATCCAATTTCTTTGACAGTTTCATGAGCCGTACAACTGATTTGGTTGGAAGGAATTTAGCTACTTCCAACTGAACGTCTTCTGGAAGTCTTTTTGGTTGGAAGGAATTTTGCTACTTCCAACTGAACGTTTCTGGAAACTGTCCATTGAACATCCGTTATCACTCCCTCATCGGGATTTAGCTCGTTTCCTATCATAAAGCTCGGACCTTTAGCCATAAAACGTTCTTTACTAGATCTAGGGTTTTATTCGTGAACCGTATCTAACCATGAGCCTTTTCGTCTATATTAATCATCAAGTTTGCTACTTTATGAGCTAACTAGACCCGATCTACTCTAGGTTTGAATTTCATGATTATTCGTTCATTGAAACGTAACCTTTAAGATCAAGAACATACCTTTATGACGTTTCTAGGCCACGGCTAGCTTTGATTATGAGCTTGGATCGTTTATCTAGCTTGAGTAAGGATGATAAACCAAAGACCTATGCTCGTTTGATCTTGGATCTCGTTTCCTTCTCTTGCGGCCGAAAAGGAAAGGGTTGTGTGTGTGTTTTTAAGGTGTAGGGAGAATAAGATGGATAAGATGAATGGAAATGGAAAGATTTAGGGTTTAAGGGGTATTTATACTCCCTTAAGCCCATAGACCTAAGGCCCATCTTTCCTTTCTAGTCCATGATTAATCCTTCTAATCTAGCCTACTTATCTTTCCCCCTATTATTATTATTTTATTTACTATCTTAAGTAAACTTGATTATTTATAAGAAATAATATTATTACTTGAAATTTTAGGATGTTACAATAGTGCCCGTGTTTATTTGCACATCAATTTAAAAATATTTATTACAAACCATGTTTGAATTAAATATTACCATTTTGAAAAACATTTATCACTAACTTCATTTTCCAAATCCAAATGTTCCTTTTCTTTTATAATATTAGCAAGCTTCAAGTGATCCAAATCTCTTAAAAGAAACATATAATTGGATTCCAATATTGATTTATGATAGTACCCGTGTTACACACGGTGGAACATATTTAAAAAACATAATATATACGTAACATCATATAAATTTAATGAAATGCAAATGCTGTACTTATAAATAAATCATGAATTATATAACATCATAACTTATCTGAATCAAATACAAAGACTAACAAAGATAAATGAAAAGTTAAAATATTTTATAACTTATATCATTAGTACAATAATAAGCAAATAAAGGAAATTAGTCTCCAAATCAATAAAACAATTCTACAATGTCGATTCAACAAAACTTTCATCTCAATGTTGATTCAAAAGATGAATTCTATCGAAGACATTTATTATACATCAATAACTGTAATATTTATTACTCTAAGATAGTACCCGTGTTTATTTGCACATTAATTTAAAACATTTATTACAAAAAATGTTTGAATTAAATATTACCATCTTGAAAAATATTTATCTCTAACTTCATTTTCCAAATCCAAAATGTAACCTTTCTTTTATAACATTAGCAAGCTTCAAGTGATCCAAATCTTTTAAAAGAAACAGATCATTGGATTTCAATATTAATTTAGGATAGTACCCGTGTTACACACGGTGGAACATATTTAAAAACATAATATATATGGAACATAATATAAATTTAATGAAATGCAAATGTTTTACTTATAAATATATGATGCTTTTACATGAATTATAAGACATTATAACTTATATGAATCAAATACAAAAACATACAGAGACTATCTAAGACATTTATTACACATCAATAACTGTAATATTTATTACTCTAAGATATTACCCGTGTTTATTTACACATCAAATTTAAACATTTAAGGGATCTCTTTTAATTACCTTGATGTATATTTTGTTTTCCGGCACCTTTCAACGGGATCTCTTTATCAATAACTGACTTGAATGAGTAAAACTTAAAATCGAATGTAGGACCATCAAACTGGCTACAAGGATTAACATGGGTACTGGAGTTTAAAACTAACTCATTAGGGCAGTCGATAACCTTGTAATTAGACGCATTAGATCCAAGGCTGGCGTTGACTATAGTTAATGTAGCATTCTCGTTTAAATGACGTTTGAAACGAAAGATATCTTGTTTAAAAACTGTAGACTGCATTCGGTTACCCTGAATTTTTTAAAAAACAAAAACAAAATTATGAACCATAACAAAAGGGACAAATAATTATAAACATAAATGGTAAAACTAAAGATTACTGATTCATCCATAAAAACCAATTCAATCAAGAAATCCTCATTAGGTTTATTGTTATCCTTGACACTTCAAACCTTCAACACTTTTACCTTAATGGTAAATCTAAGCACATCAATCTCATGTAACATAGTAAACTTCTAGGCCTCCATTGACCTTAAGAAATAATAACAAAATTAATTAGTAACGTATACTGAATGTAAAATGTAATAGATAAAACAAAAAATATTAAAAGTAAAATTGACATTAACTTGGATGAAGAAAAAAAATGGAGGTTCTAATGGCTCAAGGTGATGAGAAAGATTAAGAAATGAACGAATATATACAGTAGAGTATTTAGTTATTTATGTAAAATTTAATATAAATAGAAATGATTTGGACTAATTGGGAATTATAATTCTGGAAATATTATAATATATTCGTTATGATGTCAATTTTCTTCATCAAAAGACATATTTTTAGACAAATTGATTTGGACATCATATAAAAGTTTCAACTTGATTTTGACTAATTGCGAATTATAATGCTATGCAATAAAATATTTTTAGTGTTACAAAATAACGTGAAACATTAATATATTTGATTTGGACTAAAATATTTTTAGTGTTACAAAATATATTTGTCACATATATTGTTTAAATCAAATAAATTATATGTAACATTAATTAGTTAAGGGATTGTCAAAATAATATGCAAAATTTGAATTGCATAGAATAATACAAGTTGAAACATTTAGAACCAGAATAATGTCATTTGAATCAATATTGACTAACCAGAATTAAAGGGAACCGGTTAAATAGGAAACGAGAGACTTTTTGACCGTATATTAAACGAATACAAAGGAAATCTGTTAGTCAAACAATTAATATGGACATTTATTATAAATTAAAATTATAATTCAAATCATATACCAAAAATGTATAGAGATACCATAGATAAATTCTATAACTTGATTTACTTATTTATGTAAATGTAAATTAGTAAAGTTGTTACTCCGTATTATGTATTATTATTTATAGACACGAACATTTATTTTTAGTTAAATTATTATTATTATGTAAATTATGGATAATTAATTTAAGATAAGTTTTATGATATATCAAAATTATATACAATTACTGGAAACTATTATTAACTTTGAGATGGGAGAAATAATTTTAAATTAATTTTAAATTAAAATATTATTTTGTTAAGATTAAAAATTTTATATAAAAGGGAATAAAATAATTTTATTATAGATGGTAGTGACAAAGTTCTATATATGTTTAGATGTTATTTTATAATTAGGATTGATATGGTCAAATAGTAAATGAGGGAAAAAGTGAAGTTAAATTGTAAAATCGATTTTCATTATAAAATAAGGAAAGTTATTGTGTATAAATATAAATGAAATTAATTGTATTAACCAAACAAAAATTAGGAAATAGTTAATTGAGGATAGTCAATTTATAACACCGAATTCGGTTATGTCAACAAATTAGGGGAAGTCAAACTAAATAATTAGAATTAATGGAATAGTTAATGGTGTAATTTATTAACAAAAAGGAAAACAAATACTATTAACTTTTAACTAAAATATATGAAATTGAAATATTGAAATACATGAATATTAAAAAAATTAAATCTATACATGAATTTATAATAAAAATACATATACTAAAGTCTTCATCAATAGTGATATTAGTATAGATGAGTCGGACAATAACCTGAAATAATAAAATCGAGAATTAATATTGATATTATGGACTTTTAAACAATAAATAAAAGACGGAAAATTTAAAAGGTGTTACGGGAAAAACGATATTGTCCAAATGACCATGGTATACCGGAAAAGCGAAATGAACATCAATTAGTCTTGACATTAACCTGAAATTAGAAAATAGAATATTAATGTTGAATGTCTTACCAGTAAATAACAAATATAGTTGTTAACCATGAAATCTCAGATTTTGATTAACAAAGTTAAATGAAGTATTCCAACACATATAAACAGAAACCGTCGATGTATGAACAAAATTTTCATCTAGAACATAGATTAACATCATATCAAACAAAAGCACAAAAAAATTAAAAAAACGACAAACAAACATAAAAAAAACATTGTTATAAACATAACATGAAAAAATAACCGGAAAAAGGTAAAAACGTCCAAAAATTATAAACAACACCGTTCTATATTAAAAAACCTAAACTGATTTAATAGAAACATAAAAAAAATTGGATGAAACAATAACCGGAACCTAATATTCTATTGCCGGAAATATTTATATATAATAGAAACTTACCGGAAAATAATTAATAACAATATACATTATGATTGACCGTCGATGGATGAATATAACTTTGATATAGAACATAACAACATGTCAAACAAAAAAATAGGAAATATTAAAAAATACAAACAAATATAAAACAATCATTGTTATAAGTATAACATATAACCGGAAAAACCTACCGTGAATACTCACCGGAAAAAACGTAAACACGTCGAAAAATTGTAGACATCGCCTTTCTTTAGTTAAAACCTAAATTGATATTATTAGAAGAAACATAAAAAGACACGAGGAAACAATAACCGGAAGAAAATATATTATTGCCGGAAATACATAGATCAACAATCGGAATTTAATATATAATAGATACTTACCGGAAAACGATTATTAAAAAAGATATAGATATGGAGTGGCTGGAATATTGGAGAGGATGAAAGATGGTCCAGTTATTATTAGAGAAAGATAGAAAAATATGATTAGGGTGAAAAATTAAGAAATGTTATTGTTTAAATATATGTTACATGATGAGTTGGAATAATTAAGAAAGGAATGGGTGACATGGCATTGAGGTGGAGATCCTAGAATGATGACAAGTGGAAATTGCATCTTGCTTTAATAGTATGTATAGATAAAAACATTGAACTTGGAAGAGAGGAAACATGGGAGGGAACGCAACCGGAAAAAGAGGAATGGCATAGAAACCGTAACATAGAACTGCAATTATAAAACTGATTATAACCTCTGCTCTAGAAGGTTTTTTCAGAGTTTAAACGGTTTAGATTTCATCTCAGGCTAATCTAAGGGTTATAATTAATTCAAAAGTTAGTTCCATCCACCGGGAACAATATATTATATAATAAGACTATTTGTAATAACTCGGACTTTTCAAAATAAATATTTTCGTTAAGTACCCGACCCATTTCGATGCTCGGGAAAATTTTTTTTATCGCGTTAATATATTTCTATAATATAATATTTTTCTTAATTATTTATATGTATTCAAAACTTTCATGTTTGGCAAAAATGACCAAAAACTAAAGTTCTAGTAAAAAAAGTTTCCAACTTTGTAGTGCAATGACTAATATTGTAAATGCTAAATATTATTAAATCTGATCCAATGATTCAGACCCGTTTCTTCAAACCCAAACCCGTTTTCATGAAGACCCGGTTACAATTATGATTTTTGGACCTCAATTCTCGCTACCAACTTGGAAATTGAATCAAATCCTTGTTATACCTTTCTATTTCGGCCTAACCGACTGTTTAATTACGTTAATACAATCAAAGTGATTTTGTTTTCTTGTATTATGTACACCGACGCCAACCCGTTTCCTATTATATACGAAATCAAACATTATAATTCAATCAAATGGACATATAGCATCCTTGTATCAGCGCCTTCCAAAGCCCCAACATTAATTAAGTTAAAACAGTTGGTTTGTACGTGTTCTTGATCGTTTTTGGCCGGCCGCTGTGACAAGCAATTAACCTTCAAATAATCGTTCTTACAAGTAATAAATTACATCAATCGGTCCAATGTTGAATAACCCTATCTAATCGGCCAATCGTTACACGAATTGGCCGATTTATGTTCTAGAGTTCTTATTTCGATCTAGGTATTTAACCTTCCTTGTTATTTATTTTTGTTCTCGTGTTTAATATCATCTGGTAGTTGTAGATGTCCTTCGTTAATTCACTTTAAGCAACTTTGATTCAGGGGGTGTTTGGCCTAGCTTTTTTTTACAAAATAAGCTTAACCTAGTATTTGGCTTGGCTTTTTAAGCTTATGCTTATTAGCTTATATAAGCCCATTTGAAGAAGCTTATTTAATGATGGTTTTTAGCTTATTTGATAAAGCTTATTTGTTTAAGTGTGTAAATTACTTATTTGTCATCAAATGGTGGTGGATTAGTAATTATTATTCTAACAAATTAAAGAATGGTGAATTTAACAACTTATTAAGACACATAATTAATTTGTAGAATATAAGCTAATCCAAACACTTAAAAGAAGCTTATCAAATAATAGAAAATAAGCTATAAGTTAATTTTTTTTTATATAAGCATAAGCTTAAAAATAAAAGCTAGGCCAAACACCCCCTCAATCATGTTCTTCACCCATGCTTATTTATCTCGTCAAATTCCATGTTTGTAAACACATAAATTATTAAAACAATATACCTGTAAAGAGCCCCTATAGTTCAAGTAAAGACATGATCTGGTTAGGGATGTGCTCTTTGATATATTCGGGTGGGTCGGGATTTCTGTTAAGAAAGCACCTGTGAATTTCTTGACTGACTCGCTAGAGGAAATATCATCTTTTCGACCGACTAACATTTTAGTGTTTGGATGGATAGGAAGAAAACATTCATGTGTGGATCTAACATGGATTTCCCCTCTGGTGAGCTTAGGGAGTAGTGGTTTCAGAGTTGGTTAAGCTCTAAATATAAGAAGCCATGTTTTGACAACCACATGTATTTATTCCTTTTGCTTTTGACACTTTAGGTTTCCTCGCGTTTGAAGTTGTGGAGTTACTTATCCAAGTTCAACATTTATGCATAGTAATGTACGTTATTACCCCAAGATAAGGGAGTGTAGTTTTTAAAAGATTAGGTTTTACAATTCAAAAGGGGGTAGTGACGCAGCTTGTTGTCTGTTTGCCTTATGTTTCGATGTAATCACTACTTTGTAATGTACTTTAAATAAATAATAATAATAATAATAATAAGCACATTTAAAACGCAATGGTTGATCAACATTTACAGTAATGTAAGGAAAGATAAAATCAGTGGTATCGAAGTATAAGGACAACGTTTGGCCATCATTCTTTATCGTCTTCACACTTAGGTCTGTATAAAGTAGTGGATAAGCTGTATGAGAACTACAACAAGAAATGATGATTGGACAGGTTTAAGATACGTCTCTCCGTCAATCTCCACCTTTTGTTATCTTCTAATGATGCAGTAGTTAAGACATCTGAAGGCTCGTAAATCTCAAAGGTTCAATTCTAAAATCGTTTAAAATGTCAAGTAACTAAACCTTTTCGTAAGCAAGAAACAAATTGAACATATTCTTCATCCCCCAGACTTATTCATGAAAATATGAAATGATTCCAGTCATCCTTTGACCTATTAACGTGTTAATTACCTCGCACACCACCACTCACATAACTGATATCACAAGTCAAAAGAAACCACAATTAATCTTGTGTTTTTCTAGTCCTTTGATATGTTTGGATCACCATCATCGATAAACTACCTCGGTTGCATACTTGCATGTTGACATGTGTGTGTACATGTTTAACTTTCTGCTTAAATTAATAACAATTGCAACCAAATACGTTAATAAATTACCCACAACGTGGATTTGTTTGTCATACATGTATGGAATTTTGCCATCTAAAGTTCTATACGTATAATTTCTAATGTTACATGAACAAAAAGTGACGCATACAAGGTTTTTATCGCATATGACATTTACTCGAGAAACTAGGGACGAACTTTAACATTTATACGAACCAACAAACTCACACCAATTAAGCTTAAACATAATCTCATCAAGATTCTAATACAAATTAATTATTAATTATGGACAAGCTAGCCGAGAGTCGAGAATCACATATTCTTTGTCGACCTATATATATATAAACAAACAAACAACATAAGACGTCAAAAATAATTGTATTTATCTGAAATGGAATCTTGTTGGACGTCAATTTCTTACGTCACATTAATAAAAGCCATCAACCTTTTTGCAATCTTTAATCATGTAATTAAATTCTTATAAGTTGGTTGTGGCTCAATGGTAGAGCACTCACTTTACAATGAGGATCAAACCTCATTATCACCAACTTATATGGGAGATATGAGGGATGACCCTGACTTGCCAGGGTTCGAGTCCTGATCTCACCCGGTTTTACCGGCTCCTCGCTGTCGTGCCGTTTGACGGGCGTGGGGGTCGGGTTTTATCCGGTGAATCCCTCAACAGGTGGACCGCTAGAGGCTCCGTCCGTCCGGACTAGTGGCCGGCTCGGGTTACCTTTAGCCAATGGGGGCCGCGTACGGGGTACCCAGCGTTACTTAGTTGGCCGTTCAAAAAAAATATAATTAAATTCTTGAATCATATAATAATTTAATAATATTATATGAAAAATGACAAAATACAATAATCCTTAATGTACCTTGGCGTACGAAATACATATATTTACGAAATTGATCCATTAAATCACATCTCAACATCGGAATAATCAATTCATACCAAATTAATCATCGATTCACTGAAAAAAAACATATATGGATCGTCAAACGATCATTTTTTTTACCTTTTTTTCACGAAATCAGTTTTGAGCGTTTTATGATTTTTCTTGAGCGTTTTTGTATTTTGGCTTTGAGTGTTTTGTTTTTGTCTTGTTTTGCCTTTGAGAGTTTTGTTTTTATCTTGAGCGTGATTCGCGTACGTTTTTGTACGTTAAAGATTATTAACCTGACTCTATATTATATTGAGAAAAGATAGAATACAGTAATTGCTTAACATTCATTAGATACAAGAATACTTATATTCATGAAATCGATCCATGAAATCACATCACAAGAACTCGAAATTGTCAGTACATATCCAATTAATCATGTGTTCATCGAAATAAACAATTTTTTGGATCGTTAATCGATTAATTTTTTACATTTTCGCACGAAAACCGTTTTTAAGCGTTTTAGTTTTTTTGGCTGAGTAATTTAATATTGTTTGAGCGTTTTTGTTTTTGCGTTTGAGCGTGAGTCGCGTACCTATCGTACGTTAAACAATTATTGTATATTAACCTCACCCATATTTATTATACATAATACATCAAACAAGGGCAAATTAAAACATCCATTTTTAAGTAATTTACAACACTTAAAGCATGAGGTACATGTGTTAGTAAGAGTAAGCATGTCTTTTAAACACAATCCATTTAACTTACAAGTTTGGTCCCTCATCTTTAACCATATTATGTTTTTAATTTAACTTGTAAACTAACCTTCCACCCATGATTTTTAAACGACTATAGCCTTTTCATACGTTAATATTTTTATAAACAAATTGCACCATAAAAACGAGCATTTTATTATCTTTAATTTGGATATGATATTGTTGTAATTTTTTTTCATTTTAAATAAATTAATATGTTACGTAGGGGTGTTCAGTGTCGGTTTTGATGGTTTTTAAGTTAAACTTGTGAGTCCAACGTTAATACTGATTTTTTGCCGTCCAAAACCAAACTCAACCATTGAAAGTTGAAACCGAATCGTTACTAACGGTCTGGTTCCAGTTTGGTTTCACAGTTTAAACTTTAATAATAAATTTAGTTTAAAATAATTAATAATTTAAATGTATCATCAATTTTAACTAAAAACTAACATAATATGATACTTGAGATGATCATAAATAAAAAAATGATAATTTTAGCCACATAAATGGCAAATACTAATGGAAGATCTATGACGTGAAATAATAACAACAAAGATTATAAAAGAAATCATATTGCAATTAGGTTAATTTACAGTCTTTTCTGGTTTCATATGGCCCGTTGCCGATATAAACCGCGAACCAACCGTTCACTACGTTTTGAAAATTTTGAAACCGACCAACAAATTGAAAGTAAAAAAGAAAAAGAAAAAATAAGTCAAACCAATGACCGAATTAAACGATTTCAAGATCTTAACCGAACCATAAACACTTATATTTGTGCGTGATTAACAGGTTCAAACACCCGCTGCATCGCGCGTACATTATATTATATACTTGATTAATTAATTAATAATAACACCAACAAACAAACCCTGCAACTATATTGACCCACCAATTTAACCCCTTGTTCTTTTTCTTTCACCCATTGATTCTTCTCATGAATCACTCTCTAATTCAATTACCCAGATGGGTGTTTCTGTTTCGTCTTAATTTCTTTCTGGGTTTCATTCAGATCTGTTTATTATCCCTGTACTCGCACCACTGCAACCATTAGGTTTGTTTGTTCATAATTTTACTTATTTTGTATGTAATTGAATGGATAATTGATGGGGTTCTGTAGAATATAATTGGAATTAGTTTGTGGGTTGAATTTGTTAAAATTTTTTATTGGGTTTGTGTGAATTTTGGGTTTTTTTTGGTTGCACACCAGGTGTTCGACTAATTGTCTGGTAGTTTAATTCTCGTGTAATTTATGTAATTATAACTTGGTAGCACGGAATTTTGTTTATTATGTTATTAACTGATTATAAGCATTGATTTGTGAATGTTTTTATACAAAATTTGTCATCTAAGAAGTGGATTGTTTTTGTTGCACACCAATTGTTCGACTAATTGTCGGATACTCTGATTCTCGTGTAATTCATGTAATTATAACTTGGAAGAACAGAAGTTTGTTTATAATGTGATTAATTGGTGTGTTTTGATCATAATCATTGATTTGTGACTGTTTTTATACAAAATTTGTCATCTAAGAAGTTGTCTGTTTTGTTGCACACCAGTTGTTCGACTAATTATCGGATACTCTAATTCTCGTGTAATACATGTAATTATAACTTGGAAGAACAGAATTTTGTTTATTATGTGATTAATCGGTGAGTTTTGATCATAAACATTGACTGGATACATAATTTACATACATATTATAAAGTTTGTAGCTTTAGAGGCTAGAATTCATAAACCAGTTTGAATTGATATTCATGTACCTTTGAATTTGGATACGTAACCATCTTTTACCACTTGATGTGTTTTTGTAACAGTGATGGATATAGAGAAGGTTTTGAAATGTCTAACCAACAGCTTTTCTCGATTCATTCATCTTGCCATGTTCGGGGCATCCACGAACCTGCCAAGTCAGCACGACTACAAATATGTTGCTAATTCACTGAAGCTATTCAAACGGGCACTTGATAACATTGGTCAATCCTGCATGCACTCAGATGAAGTTTTGTGTAAGGAGTTAGAAGAACTTGATGTAGCTGTAAACGAGGCCCGAGAGTTCATTGAAAATTGGAATTTTCACATGAGCAAAATTTATGGGGTGCGTTTATATACTTTGTTACAATAATTATGGTGGATTATTTAAAGGGGCAATTTCATAGAATAATAACCAAGTTTCAAAAGTGTTCCAATTAGGTCACTCAACTTTAAAAAGTGTTCCAATTAGGTCACTTAACTTTCATATTTTATTAAATTAAATGTTTTAACATGTTTTTTTAATGTTTTTATTTTTTGTTTCAGATAGAAAATATTTTTATCCTTTTTTTGATGTTGACGTTGAGTGGCGACGTGGATTTTATTTTTTATTTTTGAATTTTAATATAATTAACGTTTTTTTATTTTTTAAAAATATAACTTTAACTACATATATTGCAAATTCCGCCCCCCACATCTTATCCTCCATTTCTTTCTTAACAAACAAAAAAATCGGTGAGACTTGGTTTAAAGATTTGGTGACCCGATTTGAGAAAAATATGCATGAGTGACCTAATTGGAACACTTTTGAAAGTTGGTTACTATTCTATGAGATATTCCCTTATTTAAATTGACAAAAAAAATGTTCTTGTTTCTTGAATGTATTTCCAGGTCGTGCAAAGCAAACAACTTATTTCAAAAATTCAAAGAGACTCTATCAAGATTTGTGAAACCGTATACGGGTTAATAGAGTCTTCATCATCAACTTCATCTACTTCCATTTTGGCCGATATTAAGGTATTCGTGAACGTGGAATCGCTTTGATTGACAAAAAACACACATCTTTAGATAAAAATAGTATAATTTACTGTCTTTATAATTTTGTTAGGACTGGTAGGCCTGTAAACAAACCAAACGAACACGAATGGAGTATGTTCGTGTTTGTTCTTTTAACTTTAACCGAGAAAAGTTCGGACGTGAACAGCTAAACGAATGTGGGTTTCTTGTTCGTGTTCGTTCATTAAGAAAATGAAAGTGTACATGTTTGATTATGTTCGTTCTTTAACTGTATAGACGGACGGTTCGTGAGCATAAATGAACGAATATAACATAACAGACTAAAATTTTACTAAAGCTAGACTAAATTGTAATGGGCCCACAAAATTTAAATGAATATGTTAACGGAGCAAACAAACGAACTTAAACAAACGTAAGGTAACAAACATCAATGAATGTACATAAACAAACGTAATCCACTGTTCACAAACATAAATGAACAAATGATACGCGCGTTCATGTTCATTCGTTCAACTGAAAGAAAAACAACTTTTATTAAATTTTGTTCATTTTTTAAATAAACAAACTTCTTGCTGAAAGGTTCACTGAAAATTTGGTTCGTTAATGCCTACTCGGAAAATATTTTTTAATTTTTGTACTGTTTTAATTATGTCGGTTTGGTTCAAAGTGCATAACAACATCATATCATTCATTTTTCAGCATTTCATGGACGAATTAAAGAATTTAAATTCGGAAACCACAGCCGAGAAGTTTGAAGATGCCCTAAATTTTATAAAAGAACAAAAGGTTCCACCTTTAGAACTAATATTGGAAATTATAGAGTTGTTTCGGTTATCATCAAGTCAAGAACTGCTAAAAGAAAGCATTGCAGTTGAAAAGGAAAATGTTATCGTTGACCAACCGAGTCAAATCAGTTATATTTCTGATCTTGTTTTTCATATAAGGGAAACCATGGTAAATCTTGAAAGCTTTAAAACCATTAATGGTGTTCCAGTCCCTGCATATTTCATCTGCCCGTTAACCCTGCAGCTCATGTTTGACCCTGTGATTGTATCAACCGGTCAAACTTATGAACGGGATTCGATCCAGAAATGGCTTGATAATGGGCTTTTGAGATGCCCGGTCACCCTTCAAACACTTTCACACACGAACCTAATCCCGAATTACACAGTCAAAGGTTTGATTTCAAATTGGTGTGATAAAAACAATGTAAAAGTTGACCATCCTGATAAGTCAACATCAGAAGATCAATTAGTTAGCAATTTGACAATTGAAAACGGGTTTGACCGACTTAGTTTTCAAAAGTCAAACCATCGGTCAACTGAGGAGTCGTGTAGTCATAGCAGGAGTGGATCTACTTCAACGGTTGTTTCCAGTTCTGAACATTTATGTGAAGAAACAGCTTCTGATGCTGGGGTTTCACCGAACGATTCAACAACGTTTTCACATGTGAAACGAGTCGTTACCGACCTCAAATCTCCCTCAAACGAAACTCAAACGAAAGCTGCTGAACAAATACGGTTCCTCGCCAAAAACAATATGGAAAACCGAATCTTGATCGGACAATCGGGAGCTATTCAACCACTCATTTCATTACTGCATTCCAATCAAAAGCTCACTCAAGAACACGCGGTTACCGCTCTTTTAAACTTGTCAATCAACGGAAACATAAAGTCAATGATCGCTGAATCGGGTGCTGTTGAACCGTTAATCTACGTTTTAGAAACGGGAAACACGTGTGCTAAAGAAAACGCAGCAGCAGCGTTATTTAGCCTTTCTTTGTTAGAAGAATACCGGGTCAAAATTGGTCAATCCGGTGCGATCAAACCATTGGTTGACCTTTTGGGATCGGGCACACTAAGAGGGAAAAAGGATGCAGCTACCGCATTGTTTAATTTATCGATTTTTCACGAGAATAAAGCTCGGATAATACAAGCAGGAGCGGTCAAGTATCTTGTGGAGTTAATGGATCCTGAAACACAAATGGTTGATAAAGCGGTTGCTTTACTCTCGAACCTTGCTAGTGTACCTGAAGGGTGTTTGGTTATTGCGCGAGAAGGTGGGATACCGTTGTTGGTTGAGGTTGTTGAAACGGGTTCTCAAAGGGGTAAAGAGAACGCTACTTCTATACTTTTACAACTTTGTTTGAATAGTCCTAAATATTGTCGGTTGGTTCTTCAAGAAGGTGCGGTCCCGCCTCTTGTTGCTTTGTCACAATCCGGAACATCACGGGCCAAGGAGAAGGTAAAGTTGTGATTTTTACTTAAAGCATGTTTGACCCGTTTGAGATAAAACAAAACTATAATTGACTCGTTTAGCAGCAAAATATTTGACCCAGATAAAACAAAGTTTTAACTGGCCCGTTTAGTGGTAAAATGTTTTTCCATTTGAGATAAAACAAAGCTGTGTTGACCACCTGACCCGTTTACAGGTAAAATATTTTTGACTCATTTGAGAGAAAAAAAAGCTGTAATTGACCCGTTTAGCGGTAAAATGTTTTGACCCATTTGAGATAAACAAAGCTGTGTTGACCACTTGACCTGTTTACGGGTAAAATGTTTTTGACCCATGTGAGATAAAACCAAGCTGTAATTGACTTGTTTAGCGGTAAAATGCTTTACCCATTTGAGGTAAAGCAAAGTTGTAATTGACCATTTAGTGGTAAATGGGTTGCTATAATTGACTTTTGCCACTCACTGGTAAAGAAACATTTTGTTAATTTTTTTTTTCTTGTGATTGATGTGTTAAATATGATTAAAAATAATATTGTTGCAATACTAATACAAGTAGGAGGTTAAAGACTTTGGGCGCCTTTTAACCCATTTTAGCTAGTTTTATTTTATTTGACACGTTTGTAATAAGTTACAACTCAAGTCAACCCATTTTTAAACAAATGGGTCAAAATTGCAACTTGTGAGTTTTAGTTATTTTTTTAGTAACCGGTTTGCTTAATTATTATTATAACAGGCACAGCAGCTTCTGAGTCATTTTCGCAGCCAGCGTGAAAACTCTTCCGGGAGAGGGAAATCTTGAGAAACAAAAGATGGTTTAGCCTCTGTAAGTTTTTACAAAAACCACCGGTTTTTTCTGTTTTTAAAATGCGAGGCCTTTGTTGATTGGTTTCATTGTTTTTTATTTTTCCTTTCAGGAATGTTTCTTCTTCATTATTTTATTATCTGTAAAGTGTGAAGATTTGATATCAAACACTTAATTGGTCAGCTTCAGGCTTGTTGTTAGTTTAAAAGAGTGATTTTTTTTTTATTTATTTTTTTGTTTTTGTGGATTCTTGTATTGTTTTTCTGTAGCTTGTAAAAAGAAGGAACGAAGAAAAAACAAGGAATCTATGATTTGAATTGAATTATTCGGTTCATGGAGAGCAATGCTCTGTTTTTTGTGTAGGATATTATTCTCTTTGCTTATTTTATGATCTTTTGTTGGACTCGTAACGGTTTAGACACGTTTGACAAAGTCCTTAAAAGACAGGTTAGGGGTTGATTAGGAGTTAGGACCGGTGTTTCTGACCTGGGATGGTTAGACTCAATACAAAAGTCCCTACAGTTTCCGATCGGTCTGGACTCAGGACAGGTGTTTCTGGCCCGTGCTGGTCACAGTCCGGTTCCATTAATTTTGACGAAAATCTAGGTCAAACAGCCAACTTTTTTTTTTTTACAAATGGTAAAAGCTAAATGATTAGTTTGGTTTACACAGCTGGTCTCAACCTTCAAATGTTGCGTCGCCAAAAAGTCAAAGCCGAATCTTCAATGTGATCGGCTAAAGAACACTTCTGAATCAATCTACATGTTAATGTACATATGAATTCTTGGATCATAATAGGACTGGATTCAGTCTTTATATGAGAACCCAACCCGAACTGAGCCTAACATACAGCTCGGCCCGGGCTGATACGGATTGTTAATTAGAAACGAAGAGTTTTAAGGCATTAGATTGGAATTATGGGCCTAAAACGAACCCAAATTGTACGATTATTTATCATCAAAGGGGACTCATTAATCATCATGGGTAGAGGTGTACAAAACCGGTTTTAAACCCAAACCGAACCAGTTCGGTCAACGGCTGGTCAAAACCGGTTTCTCAAAGCGGCTTGGTTTATAAACCTGTTTAGAAGCAAGATAGGCCGGCCTGGTCACGTCTGTTCGGTCCGGTTTATAAACCAGTTTCAAACCGGTTTTCCTCTAACCGGTTCGGTTTTAAAACCGGTTTGGTAGATCTTATGGGGAACCGGTCCTGAAACTGGCGGGTTGGGTCAGTTTGGGAACCGATTTGGGTGAAACCAGTTTTAAACCCAAACCGTTTCGATTTGGTTTGCTTAATACCGGTGCCAAACCGGTTTTTTTAACACCTCTAATCATGGGTCAAGGACAGCTCGGAGTTATAATTGTAGGCCTGGTGGTAAAAGTGAGGCCTTTAATGAGGCCCAATATTGTTCACCAATTATTCTCTTTTTCTCTCTTTTTAATATTTTTTAAATTTAATTTAAGTATTTTAAATTCGCATAGTGTATTAGTATACTATTAGTACTAAAAACCATCTTAAATCTGAGAAGAATAACTTCCGGAAGGATGTTTGGATTTAGTTCTACTCTAAAAGGAAATTTATAACAGGTTGTACGTACACTAATATGGACTCAACTGGATAGAATGAATACATATGAATCGTCGTTGAATAAAGAATTACCATCAAGTAAAGTATCGTATAAATTTACCATTCTAGTTGAGATACATGATATGTTATGATCATAGAACCGCATCTATTTCTTTATCTTATTCTCTAACTTGCATAGCGTATATGACTTCTTTAGTTATATTAGTGAAATGGAATGCCTATATTTTACTTAAGTGCTTTACCCAACAACTTAAAATTAACCTTCATTACATTTTTTATAACGAAACATTCATTGCATTATTTCCATATTAGAACTGACTAATTCATCTAATCTTAATATATTTATTTTCTAATCCCTTGTATCTATTAATTATCTCCCCATCCACAGTTATATAACTAATTTTAACCTATCAATGGTTGATATATCGTTATATATACATTTTACTTATCAGTAATTCATTATATCAAGGTAAAGTGATTTAATAACCATTAAATTTATTACCTCAATTTCAATATTAACATGCGTAACCATAACACTCATATATCATATACAACACTATTTTTGTGTTTGATGTGCATATATTGCTTTTCAGTCATTAATAAAAGGATATATAGATCTATAAATTAGTCATACTCAGTGAGCCGTTCAATCGAAAATTTATCTATTAAATGAGTTTATTTATTTAGTTGTATAAAATGGGTTTGTAAACTAGCTTATAACATGTTTATATAATTAAATTTGTATTAACTTTTAAATTTTAATTAAAGTTTTCTTGAGTGTTGGAGTTAGTATTTCATGGGGTTGGTTTAATTATTTATGAGGATAAGTGTCAAAATTTCTTAAGGATCGATTGAGATTAAATTGCACACATAACAAAAATCATGGGGTGCGGCCGCACATCATTATCCTTTATGCTTTTTTTTTACATTTAATTACCTTTTAAGAATTTTCTGGAATAACAAAATACAATTCCAAAGTAAATAGAAATATTAATTAAACCATTAAAACGCATTTTCTTAGAAAAACATTAAAACCACCTTTTATGTTTTAATGTTATTTTCAGTCATGTATATATCATGAACGAAATTAATTTTTTATGCTAATCTTTTGGAATGATTGAAGTAACCCTTGAAAGTTTTAGCCCTATTATTTCTTCTTGACCTTTTAAAACTCCAATTGTTTTTGCTTCACAAAATCAAATCATTAGCCAAATTACTCCCAATTACATAAGTTATTTCATCACATAATGACTACATTGTAACAAGGCTACCACAATAAAAAAACTTGAAAATTTGCAGAAATCCAAATCACATCATATTCATCATATGTTGTTGCTTACACGGCGAAAACGAAAACAAATTAGGCGGTACAGTATCAAGATTGGGTTTGATCAAGTTTATTTTTGTATTTTTCTTATTTTGGAGGTTAAAACAAATATGAAACGCTATCATTGTAGTTTAGTAAGGAAAAAAAGGAACAAAAATGATCCATATTTTGCACATTGGATAAGCTTTTGTTGCTTACGTATATTTGCATTATGAACACGAAACTAAATAATAATAATAATAATATGGCGTTAAAACTTAAAATTAATTAAAAGAGTAACATTTACAAACACAGATAATCCTATGCTTGTACATATATTCAATCTCTTAATCCACAACAAATCAATCACTTCGTTCAAATCGAACACAAACACGAAAAACAATCAAGAATCAAGCAAAGACTATAATATATGTTCATACCTTAAATTTGCTACACCTAAAACACTTAAGAGTTCACATTACTAATGACTAGTGGTAGAACACAACTCCGTTGTCATTATCATCATCAGCGTACTCCATATCTTGTAGATTATGATCTTCAAACCCCATATCGTAAAAGAAACCATATTGTTGTTCTTCACACTTATTATTTGAGCTTATGATCATATTGTTGTTCATACCTTTTATGTTTTAATGTTATTTTCAGTCATGTATATATCATGAACGAAATTAATTTTTTATGCTAATCTTTTGGAATGATTGAAGTAACCCTTGAAAGTTTTAGCCCTATTATTTCTTCTTGACCTTTTAAAACTCCAATTGTTTTTGCTTCACAAAATCAAATCATTAGCCAAATTACTCCCAATTACATAAGTTATTTCATCACATAATGACTAAATTGTAACAAGGCTACCACAATAAAAAAACTTGAAAATTTGCAGAAATCCAAATCACATCATATTCATCATATGTTGTTGCTTACACGGCGAAAACGAAAACAAATTAGGCGGTACAGTATCAAGATTGGGTTTGATCAAGTTTATTTTTGTATTTTTCTTATTTTAGAGATTAAAACAAATATGAAACGCTATCATTGTAGTTTAGTAAGGAAAAAAAGGAACAAAAATGATCCATATTTTGCACATTGGATAAGCTTTTGTTGCTTACGTATATTTGCATTATGAACACGAAACTAAATAATAATAATAATAATAATATGGCGTTAAAACTTAAAATTAATTAAAAGAGTAACATTTACAAACACAGATAATCCTATGCTTGTACATATATTCAATCTCTTAATCCACAACAAATCAATCACTTCGTTCAAATCGAACACAAACACGAAAAACAATCAAGAATCAAGCAAAGAATATAATATATGTTCATACCTTAAATTTGCTACACCTAAAACACTTAAGAGTTCACATTACTAATGACTAGTGGTAGAACACAACTCCGTTGTCATTATCATCATCAGCGTACTCCATGTCTTGTAGATTATGATCTTCAAACCCCATATCGTAAAAGAAACCATATTGTTGTTCTTCACACTTATTATTTGAGCTTATGATCATTTGATTTGTTGATTCAATCATGGAATTGGGAGGTATTGGTAGAATGTTCGGGTGATTGCAATGTGGTTGTGACATGCCAAAGAAGTTTAGCGGCTGGCTTTGAGTGAGAGCGGTGGCGGTGGTGTTTGTGGTGATCAATGGGTGGTGATGGTGGATACAAGGTGGATCAACAAGATTTGGTGTAGTGGTAATATGACTTGTGTTATGATACAAGTCTTGTGGACATTGTTGGTTGCTATTGTCTCCTTTTGCTTTGTAAAAGACTCTACATAGAACCCAATCTTCCTATTGTAGATAGATTCACCAAACACAAGAGAAAGTTAACTAAATTGATGCATATTAATATATTATATAGCTTTTTATGCCAAACACTAAAAAAAAGTGATAACTTTAACTAATTCTTACCTTGGGAGGAAGATTAGGGTTTTCTAGGCGAAATTCATGCATGATCCAACCAGTTTTAATCCCATTAGGTGCGCGGTTCATGTAAAACACTAAAGTCTTCCTCATCCCAATGGTGGCACCGGTTCTTGGATCAACAATTGTCCTATCTTTTCCGGTAGCCTTCCAGTATCCGGATGTTGTGGCCCTGTTAGTTCGGTACCCTGTTGCGTACTTGCGATCACGAAAGCTGAAGAAATACCACTCACTTGAGTTGAGTTTTGCGGTCTCTTCAGTTACCATAAAAAACAAAAGGTTAAAAAAATAGTTAGTAATATGATTATGCACCATAAATAAGTTATTTAAGAAGAATAGCTTAAAGGTTACTAATTAATTAATTGCTTCAATATGACATAATGTTTAAAGAAAAAGAGATTGAGATGGAGAGTGAATGCAAGTGTTTCAACTTTCAAGTGTGTAATGTTTCTTGGATAGGATTCAAATGAAAGGGTAAAGAATATGACCCAGATTGTTGGTACATTGTCAATTTTGGAATATGTCCCTATTAGTAGTACCATTGATGTGTATGTGACAGAAATATATGTGTTTTCATTCACCAACTTACATGCATCACATGTATACATTGAGTCATATTATTCTTATTTTTCGACGCGTCTAAGTTTAAATATATGGTCACGCGACGAGGCTAATTGTTGCTCCTTTTCGGTCCGGGTGACACGATGATTATATATATTGCTTATTTTCTAAGGAACCTATTGGAGAAAGCAAAAGAACATCTTATCCCATTATTGTTTTTTAAATGATACAGAATTGTCTTTTTAACTGTTAAGGATATAGGATTGATAACAATGAATATATTATCAACTTTATTGATTTGGAAGATGCATATATATGTACATACGATCATACATGATTGATGATACATTAGTGCATTCAAATCTGTAGTCATATCCTAAAAAATATATATAGGGTATGGTCAGGGTGGGAATAAAAAAGTTTTTTTTGATTTCATATCCAAAAGGTGCTTTTGGAGTTTGTCAAGAATTTAAAGCAAGTGTTCTTTACAAATTAATTATGACTATTTAAACACATATAATTGAAGCTATGCCATATTAGGATTTCAAAATTCCACTTTCATATAAATAATAATCATGTAGCACCTATATATATGTATCCACATACATACACATACATATATATTCTTTTATATATAATATCTAAGAGAAATTCTACTTGACAAAAGCCTAACCTTAAATATGTATTGTTTAGATCTCTTTCTTAGTAAACATGACTCAAGAGTCTATTTTTCCTACCATTATGCATATATATATTGAGAAAAATATTAATACAAAAAAGTTTTTAAAAATATCAATCTACCATGAATAATGAAAATCGGGTTGGCAAGTCTTGGGTTCAAATCTCTCAAACAACAGAACTTTGTCGTGAATTATGAATTGAATATCAGCTTTAAATCAAGTTGTTTGTGTGTGGAGTGCTAATTATGTGTTTCAAAACCTGACTAATATGCATATTACGTACCGGATTAAACCGGTGTTTGTTTTTGTATAATATCAGCTTTAAACAAAGTGTTGGTTATTTTAGTGTTACTGGATTAACTTGTTGATCGAGAAAATAACGTTAGAGATTAAACGAGTTAGGTGTCATCACATAGAATCATCAAAATCCAAAACCATCTACAGAAAAGTCTCTGTCTTATCCGATAAATCATTGCGTGTAACCCGCAAATAAGTTTATCTGAAAGTGATTCACGATTAAGAGATTAATCCAGGTAATTGTTCAAGAAACCAAGATTGAAATCAAGATTACAGGTTTGCATCATTGATTGAATTTAACATCCAGGTACGCAATTATACAACACAAAGCATGCATTTCTTTCCCTAATTCCTTGATCATTAAAGAAATAGAAGTCACATATTCAAATAAAGTTGCTATATTAAAATTTATTACTTATTGTCTTGTAAAATAAAATTTATAGACAAATAATCAAATAAGGAATTGGATAAACTATATGGGACACCCTTGGAAATTGTTTATCTATTGTATGCATGATATATGTATATGTATATGAACATGCAATTATTATAATTTATAACCAATCTATAAACACCCCCTAATTATTAAACTCACCAGGAAGCTGCCATGGCTCACAAGTATGAAGATCAATTTCCATTAAAGTGCCTTTAAGAACATCTTCATTAGCTATCTTCTTATAAAGATAGTGGCAAACCAATTCTTCATCACTAGGGTAAAACCGAAATCCCGGTGGGAGTGTGGCTCCAATATCTCTCAACCCCATCTCTTGACTTGAACTAATAATCAAACTTCAAGGTTAATTAAAGCATGTAGAGGCTAGGCTCTATTGATCATAAAGATTATGTATTTAGGAAACAAGAAAGGTGTAAAGGGTGGTGATATAACTACAAGGTCCAAGTGAAAGCTTTTCTACTAGTGAGTTTATAATAATAACAATAATGAAGAAGAAAGGTGTTGTATATAAGGGGATGGAGGCTGAAAGTTACCTTTGCCACCTAGAATTCCTTAATTGTCAATCAATATTCTAACAGTTTATAATTAATTATGCTTGTATGGTTAGTTATTGTTTCTGAGTGGGAACTTTCAAGAAAAACCAAAGTCACAAGAAATCAATCTGTCTCCATTGTGTGCCTCACTGTTTCCCCTTTAATTATTGATAAAATCTAAAAAATAAGTACATATATACAGGGTGAAGGAACTGTACAATAATTGCTTAACGTACGATAGGTACGCGACACGCTCAAAGACAAAAAAAAAAACAAAAACACTCAATGGCAAAAATACTAAAACGCTCAGCCAAAAACCTAAAACGCTCATAAATGGTTTTCGTGAAGAAAAGTAAAAAATTGATCGATTAACTATCCAAAACTGTTTATTTCGGCGAACCAATGATTAATTGGATATGTATTGACGATTTCGAGATCTTGTGATGTGATTTCGTGGATCGATTTCATGAATATAAGCATTATCGTACCTAATTTACGTTAAGCAATTATTGTATTATATTTTTATCTCTATATATAATTCTGGATTATTTTTAAGAAACTAAAAGTCTTTTAAAATAAGACAAAAACTACTAATCTTTCTTTTGCATAGTTTACTATTATTGTTGATATTAATTTGAGAATATATATGTATGTATGTGGCTCCCTATTATAAACTTTTTGTGATGTTGGGAATTCATTACTGAAAAAAGGATTACTAAACAGGAGTTACATGTCTTGTTATATACTTTTATACGTTAACTAGTATCAAAGTTAGGGTTTAATTAATTAGCGTGACGACGCAAAACTTTAGACCTATTACATAACGTAATCGTGATAAAAATCCTCATTTAAGTCTAATATAAAGAAATCATAACCTTTATAATTGGTGTTTAAGAGAACAACTTACTAAACTATTGCAGGCAAAGCCATTATATCTATCTATATCATTTAAGTGCCAAAAAGAAATAATTCTTTAGAAAATATAGTGCAAGATTTAAAACCATGAATATGATCCAAAAATATAAAGTTTATGAGTTGGTGAGAAAACTTCCAAAATCCAGCTTTTTTACCATCTTTGTGAAAATTATATCATTGGATCGTTCAATTATTTTGCTTGTTTTTCAAGATCCTTTAGCTTTTGGGCGCACAAAAACCAAACATAAAAGACAAAATGACTACATATAAAGCTAGCTTAATGCACATATATTCATGATGGCATAATCCTTATGATATATAAAAAATTCCACTTTAAAGCATATACATCTGAAGAGGGGTGTGTGTTAGAGTAATGGGATGTTTTTTTCATTCTTTATTCTGAACTATTAAGAGGTCTGATTATTTAAGATAACTTTATTATTCAGCATGATTCTCTAAAATGTGATTATTGAGAGATTCCAAATCTCCGCGAACCATTAAAATTTGTCAGAATCAACATATTTTACCTTTAACCGATTCAGATGTGGCATTAAATGACTAGCAAACAACCTCTAAAATATACTTGCGAATGCATTTTAATTTTTTATCACTTAAGACACATGACGTTTCCGGGTCGCTTCCTACACTTTTTAGATATAATTGACTTTTTAGATACACGTGGCGTTCTTTGATGGTGCCCTATTATTCTATTAACATATTCAAGCTATAAAACTCAATAAAATTCGGAGCTGCAAGTTCGTCCAATTAGGTGTCTGGTCCGGTATAACTGTTAGGATTGTCTAATTTGTTAATTATTATTTGATTGAAAGGAGCTTTGACTTTTCCTAGCAATGGGAAAGCAATTTTGACCAAGAATGGGTGTGTATGTTAGCGGGTGTTTTGATGCATGGTTGGCTAGCTGCCTAGCTCCTTGCTAGTCTAACATTGGTTTTTTAATAAAAATGGCCGCTAAAAAATGACAACTTCGACCAAGATATATACAAACACATACACCCACACCATAGACACATAGTAGCATAAAATTCTTTTGAAATCCAAGATTAGCAAGCAACTAGTTACTGTATGACGCACGTACGGATGCGTATTTAAAAGGTTTAATTACTCAAGATCATAGTTTCAAATGTCTGAATCATATGAGTCCGTCGAAACAATTAGCACGACCAATGTTTATCAATAATTATCAAAAACTATCAAGGTAATTAAATAATCTTAACCCTATTTAAGCAAAAAATTCGAATATTAAAAATTTAGAAACAAGATAAAAACATAAAACGTAAAAGGATAACAAATGAAAATACTAAAGAGATAAATCTCTTTCCAGGTCTGTCTCCTAGTCTCGATCCTTTCTCGTCGGCCAACCATCATAATAAAATATCTAGGCCCACATGATCTGTCATCCCTACCTAGCCCCCCCCCCCGGCAAAAATCACATTCCGGATCTAATTGCCAACTAAACGAGAGCACTACATGCAAGCCAAGAACGCTCCTGCATCATTACAACTTTATAAAATCTAAGAATTTATATTAGTCTTAATAGATATATTTTCTTAATTACTCAAACTTTTAAAAAACAAACTTTTACATGGTATAGTTGTTTGTGTTATATTTTCTTTTAGAAACCTGTAAATCAAAGCATTCACTTTTGATCAATCAAGATAACTAGACTTGTTTACTTACGTTTTCTTACTATCATTCATAGCACCATACAAAGATATCAGCCTGTCTTTTGATAACTTACTAACAATTGTTTTTATAGGTTATAAAAACAGAGTTAATTAACCAGCATTAGGATGCCAACTTGAAACACAGAGGGATTTGAGTCCTTCACGCCTTCAAGGTAGCCCTATAAATTGCATTTGTAACAACTTGCATAAATTGATTCGTTTGACTCGTTTTTTGAAACCTATTAATCTAACCCCATAGACAATTCAAATTTCTTAAAATTGTGCATAAACCTCTAGAAAATAAATAATACCGATAAGAATTATTTTGTATGCCTGTGACATCTGATTAAACAACCTAGCTACTAACAATGTATTTCTAATAAATTCAAAACATATTGAATAATTGAAATCCATTTGAAGTGAAGGAAATGACAATGTCTATTATAAACTCTAGCTAGATGTTAAAAGACACATTACATAGTTTTGGTTTAATTTGGTGATGTTTAATAAAGTGGTTGTTTTATTTTTGGAAAATTTGTAGAATGTAGGGAAAATATGGGAGATTGAGAGAATATTTAACCTTTTGTTTTATTAATGCAATCCAAGTCCATGTATAGAATTTATTCTATTATCGTTCTAGACTTCTAGTATATAAATATTCTATTACATTCAGCATATTTTTAATAATTTATAACAGAGCCTGATTATTTATATGACAGAATTACAAATTTTGTCCTTTAAAATAAGACGAATTACGGTTCGTGTCCTTTTCTAAGTTTCCTTGCAGGCGGTGTACTTTAAACTTTTTTTTCCTACAAGTTTTGTCCTTTACGCTAACTGGGTTAGAAAAAGTCAGTTAAATCCCATCACGTGAGGCGCATGTGAGGGTAGTTTTGTCCTTTCATATATCTCTGCAACTAAACCCTTTATCAGTCTTCCCCCTCTTTTTAACCCAACCCCACCTTCAATCGATCAGGGTACGATTAGGGCTTCAATCAATTAGGGCTCGATGCGAAATTCAAATACCAGGGCTCAATTGATGATAGCTTACTGTGTTTGTGGCAAGGTATCAGTTGTTCGAACTTCATGGACTGATAGAAATCCAGGTCGTCGGTTTTTCTCTTGTCCGGACATGGTAAGTGTGTAATTCGATTTAAGTTCCAGTCAATTGTTTATACTTCATGTTTCTCCTCTTTTCCAGACATCGGATTGCCCCTTTCTTGGATGGCGTGACCCACCAATGTGTGAACGGGCATTGGAGATTATCCCGGGCTTATTGAAGTCGAAAAACATGGTTGAACAAAGTTTAGAGAGTTATAAAGAACAAGCAAGGAAGATGAAGAACATATTGGTCATTAGTTGGATCATTTTCATTGCAATTGTAATTGCCATGAAAATGTAACTAGTTGACTGAATTTGAAGTTGTTGACTATTTGTATTTTGACTTTATTAGTTAATTTAGGACTTTATGCAGTTTAAGTATTATGTATTTTGACTTTATTTTGGATGTAATTTTGGATCCCTTTTAAGTAATGTATCATCAGTTTATTTTGGATTTAATTTGGATCTTTGGTTAGTTTATTTTGGACTTTTGGATGGATTCTATACACAATCTGCACATTGTGCACTATCTACACAATCTGCACAATCTGCACATTGTGCACTATCTACACATTATGCACAATCTACACATTATGCAGAATCTGCACATCATGCACAATCTGCACATTGTGCACTATCTACACATCCATCTACAACATCCATAAACCATAAACCAAGAGATGAATACTGCATAATATGATCTGATCTGATCCAAGGGCAAATAAGTAAAAACTGCCAAACCATTAAATTATGTAAAATCTGATCCAAGGGCAAATATGTCCAAACCCTTAAAATAAGTAACATCTGATCCATCCATCTGCAGATCCATATGCACAAAAAGATGAATGAGTCATCTGCACAAACATCCATCTGCCAAACCATTAAATTATGTAAAATCTGATCCAAGGGCAAATATGTCCAAACCCTTAAAATAAGTAACATCTGATCCATCCATCTGCAGATCCATATGCACAAAAAGATGAATGAGTCATCTGCACAAACATCCATCTGCCAAACCATTAAATTATGTAAAATCTGATCCAAGGGTAAATATGTCCAAACCCTTAAAATAAGTAACATCTGATCCATCTGCAGTTCTGCAAAACCATTACCAACAACCATAAATGCAAACAACAACCAAGTTAAATAATGAACAACCATATTAAAAGCTACTTGTCATTTAACAACTACTAAACATTAATCAACCATATTAAAGTCAACAAAATAAAGCAACATTAGTCCAGACAACAACTTAATACATCCATACCATGAAAAACTTCAAAAAAAGTCTAACAACTTAAAAATATCCATACCATAAAGTCATAAAAACTACAAAAACAGTCAAACAGTAGGCACATTAATCAGCAAGATTTTTCATGCATGATCTCTTGTTGTGACCCTTTTGACCACATGTCCCACAAGTGTTTGATCCTTTTGGCTTTGTCTTTCTCACTGCCTTCACTTTCTGACCTTCACCCTCCACAGCCTTTCCCTTGCCCTTTGCATCAACCTTTGACTTTTTCCTTGAACCACCATCTTCCCTTTCCACTGCTGACTTTTTCCTTGATTTCTTTGGCCTTCCGGTTTGCTTTTTTAATTTAGGAGCTGTGATCTGGATTGGGACTTGTGATGTGGGCCACATACTCATACCATTGATGGGATACACCTTGTAGCTATACACTGCCTTCCATCTATCCATTGTGTAAATTGGTTTGACAAATGTTTCTGGCCTGCCAACAGATTTGTCATGTGCACCCTTCACCCAAATACATGCCACCACATGTCTACAAGGTATCCCAGTTATTGTAACACCCCGACCAAAGGCGGATTATACATCGGGGCGCCACATATTGTTTCATTACTCGTGACACTATTGGGTGTCAATATTTAATAAATACATTCATTCGCGCACGCGCAAGGTAAACAAGATAACATAAAACATCATAAATCAATATATTATAAATCATAATATTCGAACAGCAAAAACTTGTTTTGATACATTTTAATCTAGGTCCAAAATAAAGAAACTTCCTATGTGTCCACAAGCTCCAAAACAGCTACTGCAAACCTGAACATGTGTTAAAATAAACGTCAAACACTTGCGTGTTGGTGAGAAATCAAGTTTAATACAATACATAGATAACAATAAATCTGCGCGCAACATGTGTATGTCTGGTTTTCAACAAGGGTGTAATCTGATCGGGACCAACTCTAAGATTCATAGACTGCCAGTGCTCACAATTGAGCTCACAAACAAGACAAACTGTGCATGTGTAAACAAAAGAGAAAATCATAAACGATAGTTCTCCCGTGTTCATCTAATGGTACCATGAGAACTGCGGAATAGACCGACAAGACGGTTAATTATCCACACATACAAATAAACAGCCAAGTCTACGTCCTTAACACATGGGATACTGCGCGACTAAAGTTCATAAACAAGTTTAAGACTCTAAGTTTGTATGAACACATGAACATCCCAAAACATTAAAAGCAAAAAGGGATTAGGTACGAGATTACTCACTTGATAAACGATGCGGTGTAAGATAAAGCAAGAACCAACTTTAAACAAGCACAAGTTAACCTATAAATAAGATTATTGTTTTAATGATTTGTTTTAAGTCTTGATTACAAGTTAGCATAATTAATAAGTAAATTATTATATATAATATATATATTACCGGAAAAGCAGGGCAGAATAGAAAGGAAGACGAAGGCAGAGAGGAAGGCGGCAGAGAGAGCAAGGAGGACAGGAGAGATTAAGTGTTTGTGTGTGATGTGTTAGGAAAAATAATATCATTATTTATAGGAAAACCCTAGGAGACATAATCCCTAGAAAAGGGGAAAAGATCTTTAACAGGATCAAGCAAAAGATATGGAAAGATATGGCAGCTGCAGAGGCAAGATAAAGCTGCCAGGGAACAGTAAAAAGCATGGGCGGGTCAGATAAAGGTACTGGTCAAGCATGGAAAAAGCAGATCTCAAAAGATAATGTCAGTCACTTTTTCTGCCAACCAATGGGGTTGGTGCGCATGCTGCGCCAAAAGTGGCTTTTCAGACATAAAGCAGATTAGGTCAACAGCTCAAAAGATAAGACAACACAAAAGCAAACATCTAGATTCAACAGAAGAAAACTCAAAGGGTTTAGCGCGAGAAGGCTCGAGCGCGAAGGCAGACACAGAAGGTCAAGAGAGCACGAGCGCGAAGGCAGACAGAACTAACCTTAACGCGTCGCGGAAAGAACTTCATTTCTAAGCGCGCCGCGGGAAGAATCACATTTCTTAGCGCGCCGCGGGAGGAACTAAAATTCCTAGCGCGCCGCGGGAAGAACTATAATTCTTCGCGCGTCGAGGGATGAACTACGATTCTTAGCGCGCTGCGAGAAGAACTACAAATCCTTAGCGCGCTGCGAGAAGAGTTACAATTCTTAGCGCGCTGCGAGAAGAGTTCGTCTCGCGTATCGCTGAAACAGGTGGTCTTCACGCAGGCTTCCTTGCAAGGGGTCTGGCGCGTGGAGCTGCGCAGACAACCTTAGGCGGGAAGGAACAAAGGACAAGCAAAGAGTTAGAAGAAAAAGAGGGAAACAAGGCTTAAGGGCGGGACGGCGACAAGAGGGAAAAGAGGGCGGAAAGAGAGAAGGAGAGGGACGGCGGAAAGAAAGAGAGAGAAAGAGGCGGGAAGGAAAATATATTATTATTATTAAAAGTAAAATATAAGTATAAATAAATATTAAATCATAAAAGAAAGAGATCGGGTCAGAGAAACGGGTACCTGGGTCGGGTCGGATCAGGGCAGATGTCACAGTCTCCCCTACTTTAAGAAATTTCGTCCCGAAATTTATCTCGAAGTAGGTTGCGCAGAGAACAGGTGCGGGTACTTGATCTTCATTTGATCTTCCCTTTCCCATGTAAACTCGGCTCAGCGCTTGGACTCCCAACGAACTTTCACGATAGGGATACGACTGCGCTTGGTTTGCTTTACCTCGCGATCCATAATCTCAACAGGCTTCTCAACGAAATGCATAGTTTCATCAACTTGAACTTCATCAAGTGGAATGTGAAGGTTCTCGTCAGCTAAACACTTCTTGAGATTGGATACATGGAACGTTGGATGCACATTACTTAGCGCGGGCGGCAGGTCAAGTCTGTAGGCAACTTTTCCCACACGCGCGAGAATCTTGAATGGACCAACATAACGAGGAGCAAGCTTACCTTTCTTCCCAAAGCGGACAACACCCTTCCAGGGCGACACTTTGAGGAGAACAAGATCATCAACTTGAAATTCGAGAGGCTTTCGCCTGCGATCTGCGTAACTCTTCTGTCGGCTTCTGGCAGTCAGCAGATGATCACGGATCTTGGCGATTTTATCGGTTGTCTCTTGAACAAGTTCGGGTCCTGTGATTTGAGTTTCACCCACTTCGCTCCAACAAATCGGGGAGCGGCACTTACGACCGTAAAGTGCTTCAAATGGGGCCATACCGATACTGGAATGATAGCTGTTATTATAAGAGAACTCAATCAAAGGCAAGTGCGAATCCCAATTACCTCCAAAATCAAGAACACTAGATCGGAGCATATCCTCAAGAGTTTGAATAGTTCGCTCAGACTGACCGTCAGTCTGGGGATGATATGCCGTACTCATGTCCAAGCGAGTTCCTAGCGCAGATTGGAGAGATTTCCAAAAGCGAGATATAAAACGGCCATCGCGATCGGATATGATGCTCAAAGGAGTACCATGGCGGCAGACAATTTCCTTGACATAAAGCTGCGCGAGTTGCTCAACACGGTGGTTTTCACGAATGGGCAGAAAGTGAGCAGACTTAGTCAAACGATCCACTATTACCCAAATGCTATCATGTTTGCTTCCTGTCAAAGGTAACTTGGTAATAAAGTCCATCGCTACACATTCCCATTTCCACGTAGGAATTTCTGGTTGTTCGAGCAAACCAGATGGGCGTTGGTGTTCAGCTTTTACTTTAGAACAAGTCAGGCATCTAGCTACGAACACAGCAATATCCTTTTTCATACCGGGCCACCAATAAGTAATGCGCAAATCCTTGTACATCTTATCAGCGCCAGGATGAATAGAATACCGAGATTTATGCGCTTCACTCAGGATATCAGCGCGAAGATTCTCATCAAAGGGAATCCAGATGCGATTAAGATAACAGAGAATTCTACTCAGATTGGGCACAAAATGCGCTTCCGCGCCACACGCTAACTCGGCGCGAAGGTTACCATTACTGATGGATGCGCGCTGCGCGTCACGAATGCGCGATTCAAGGTTGCTTTGGATCGGCGCGAAGTGAAGCTGCGTGCGCGGCAAGATACAGTTAAGCTGGCAGGGTTTTCGGCTGAGCGCATCGGCTACCACATTAGCCTTACCAGGATGATACCGGATCTCACAATCGTAATCGCTGATGAGTTCGTTCCATCGGCGTTGCCTCATGTTAAGTTCCTTCTGATCAAAGATATGCTGAAGGCTTTTATGGTCAGTGTAAAGGATACACTTAGTACCATAAAGGTAGTGTCTCCAGATCTTTAAGGCAAAAACAACTGCACCAAGTTCGAGATCGTGAGTCGTATAATTCTTTTCATGAACCTTGAGTTGCCTTGATGCGTAAGCGATAACCTTGCCTCGTTGCATAAGAACACAACCGAGACCTTGGTTGGATGCATCGCAATACACGACAAAATCTTCATTACCCTCAGGTAGCGCAAGAACAGGAGCTTCACACAACAAACGCTTGAGCGTCAGAAAGGCTTCTTCTTGCTTCGAGCCCCAAATATACGGTTTACCTTTGTGCGTTAGAGCTGTTAAAGGCAAAGCGATCTTCGAGAAGTTCGAAATGAATCGCCGGTAGTAACCAGCTAAGCCCAGAAAGGAACGGATCTCAGAAGGAGAGGATGGCGTAATCCAGTTCTTGATTGCTTCAATTTTGGATGGGTCGACATGAATACCCATCTTGTTGACAACATGGCCAAGAAACTGTACTTCATCAGACCAAAATTCACACTTGGAAAGCTTAGCATAGAGTTGCTCAGCTCTAAGCTTTTGCAACACCAACCGAAGATGTTGCTCGTGCTCGGCCTTGGTCTTAGAATACACCAGAACATCATCGATAAACACAATCACGAATTTATCCAAGAAAGGCCTACACACCCGATTCATTAGATCCATGAAAACGGCGGGTGCGTTGGTTAAACCGAAGGACATGACCAAGAATTCAAAATGGCCATAACGAGTTCGAAAAGCAGTCTTCGGAACATCTTCATCGCGGATGCGCAACTGGTGATAGCCAGAGCGGAGATCAATCTTCGAGAAACAAGAGGCACCTTGGAGTTGATCAAAGAGGTCGTCAATACGCGGTAAGGGATACCGGTTTTTAATGGTGAGTTTGTTCAACTCGCGGTAATCAATACACATGCGAAACGATCCATCTTTCTTTTTAACGAACAACACCGGAGCACCCCAGGGCGAAGAGCTAGGGCGAATGAATCCTTTAGCTGTCAACTCTTGAAGTTGGCTTGCCAATTCTTGCATCTCAGCGGGTGCAAGACGGTAAGGAGATTTAGCTAAGGGGGAAGCACCAGGGACAAGATCAATACGGAACTCGACTTCACGAGCGGGAGGGATACCAGGAAGATCATCAGGAAAAACTTCAGCGAAATCACGCACAACAGGGATATCGCGAAGCTTCTTTTCTTCAGCAGGTTTAACCACATGGGCTAAGAATGCAATACACCTTTTCCGCATGAGCCTTCGGGCTTCGGCGCAAGACATAAGCTTAAGACCGCGGAGGGTTTCTCGCCGTAAATATGAAGATCACCATTTTCTCGAGGAATGCGAATCAACTTCTTGGCGCAAATAACTTCGGCGCGATTCTTCGAGAGCCAGTCCATACCAATGATAACATCAAAGCTTCCAAGAGGCATAGGGATGAGGTCAATCAGAAAATCGTTTTCGTTAAGGTTAAGCGTGCAATCTTTAATCACTGAGTTAATTAAAATAATTTCACCATTAGCCAATTCAACTGAAAAATTTTCTTTTAAGTTATCGCGCGGTCGCGCAAGCTTCTGCTCGAAGGCGCGAGAGATAAAACTTCGATCGGCGCCAGTATCAAAAAGTATAGAAGCATAAAATCCGTTAAGTAAAAATGTACCATTAACTACGTCATTATTCGCTTGCGCTTGGTGCGCGGTTATGTTAAAAGCTCGTCCACGCGTCGCCTGGTTCGAAATCTGGTTCACCGGATTCGCTTGCGTGATTTGCACTTGTAGTCTCGGGCACGCGTTCCGGAAATGACTGGGATCACCGCAGTTAAAGCACGATCTGGGTCGTGGGTTTTGGTAGGTTGGTTGAGGGTTTTGCGGGTAGACTGGTGGTGTTGGCGCAATTGGATTGGCGGGAAGGACTCTACAGTTTTCTGCAAGGTGACCAGCGCGGCCACATCGGGTACAAAGTCGACATGGGACTTGAGGTGTGTGGTGGAGTCTACAGGTTGGGCAAAAGGGGTGGTTTCCTGTGTAAGGTTTCTTAGTTGGCGGGGCAGGGAGTGCTGGATTGGTTAAGGCATAGTTGTGGACTACAGGAGGTGTTGGGTAGGCTGACAGAGGGTTAGGCGCATAAACTGAAGGTTGATAAATGGGTTGCTGGACAATGGGCGGGTTGGTAAGCGCATAGGCTTTGCGCCTGCGCTTGAGGTTGTTACGGTTTGAGGGTTCTGGTTTGGTTTCTGTTGGTTCAGGGGCAGTCTTGGTGGGTTTGGTTTTCTCAGCTCCCCGCAGGAACAGGGTTCCTGCTCTGACATGGTTGTCGCTGAGCACAGCGGCCAACTCAATGGCGTCAGAGAGGGTTACTGGGTTTCTGGCCCATACAGAATCTTGAATTTCCATGGGGAGACCCCCAAGGAATTTCTCTATGGCTCGGCGGGAAGGGGTAACAAGGTGAGGGACCAGTAAGCTTAGCTCGTGGAAGCGCGTCGCGTACTCGCGCGCTTCACCGCTGTATTGCTTAAGATTCCAAAATTCCTCCTCCAGGCGCTTAACTTCGTTGGGAGGGCAGAATTCTCGCGTCAGAATTTCCTTGAATTCCTCCCATGTCATGCTAGAAGCAGCTTCTGCGCCACGCGCATGAGCTACTCCATTCCACCATGTAAGCGCTCTAGATTCCAGGACACTGGAAGCATACAGGGTTCGTCTGTCTGAGGGGCATTGGGTGTGGAGGAAAGTGTTTTCTATTTTCTCAAGCCACTGGAGCATCACGGTGGCTCCTTCAAGACCTGTGAACTTTGGAGGGTTACCCGCGTTAAAGGACTTAATGTTGTAACCAGAGGTGTTGGTATTGTTTTGGCTCAAAGCTTGGGCTATTGCGGCGGCCATTTCCTGGGAACGTTGCTGCGAGCGTCTGCGCGCGGCTTCTTTCTTCTTGAGATGGCGACGAGATAGCGGAGGCATTCTATAAAAGTTTTAATTTTAGTTAATATCTTGGTTTTAGCACAAAGTATAACCTCGAAAAGCTTGGTTTCGCGGAGTCAGTTACTGTCAAAAGTTAAAGTAAAATAAATGACCCAAAATGCAGACTTAATAAAGGTAACAAATTCGAATCAAGAATCGACAATTCATGTATCACCATGACTTTCCGAATTCCCAATTTAAAATATACGAGCAAACGAGTATTGGAGATTGATGATTCATGTATCACCATGACTTTTCAATCTTCAATATAAAATATACAAGAAAATGAGTATTGGAAGTTGACAATTCATGTATCACCATGACTTTTCAAGTCTCCAACCTCAGAACATAATCGTAAATGGAAATTGAAAATCAACTATTCATGTATCACCATGACTTTTCGGATTTTCAAATCCAACAAACGAATATGTAAGTAAAATCAATAAAAATCGAAATTCAACAAAAATCGAAATATCGCGGAATAAAACATAAAATCATATACTGCGCAAGCGCGAGTATATTCATAAATAACGAGTAATTAACAATAAGCGCGCAAACATGAGATTTCTCTCATGTGCGAGAAGGGACTCTTAGGTATTCTAGGCCGTTACGTCTAACCACCTATCCTAAAGTCAACGAGCTCTGATACCAATCTGTAACACCCCGACCAAAGGCGGATTATACATCGGGGCGCCACATATTGTTTCATTACTCGTGACACTATTGGGTGTCAATATTTAATAAATACATTCATTCGCGCACGCGCAAGGTAAACAAGATAACATAAAACATCATAAATCAATATATTATAAATCATAATATTCGAACAGCAAAAACTTGTCTTGATACATTTTAATCTAGGTCCAAAATAAAGAAACTTCCTATGTGTCCACAAGCTCCAAAACAGCTACTGCAAACCTGAACATGTGTTAAAATAAACGTCAAACACTTGCGTGTTGGTGAGAAATCAAGTTTAATACAATACATAGATAACAATAAATCTGCGCGCAACATGTGTATGTCTGGTTTTCAACAAGGGTGTAATCTGATCGGGACCAACTCTAAGATTCATAGACTGCCAGTGCTCACAATTGAGCTCACAAACAAGACAAACTGTGCATGTGTAAACAAAAGAGAAAATCATAAACGATAGTTCTCCCGTGTTCATCTAATGGTACCATGAGAACTGCGGAATAGACCGACAAGACGGTTAATTATCCACACATACAAATAAACAGCCAAGTCTACGTCCTTAACACATGGGATACTGCGCGACTAAAGTTCATAAACAAGTTTAAGACTCTAAGTTTGTATGAACACATGAACATCCCAAAACATTAAAAGCAAAAAGGGATTAGGTACGAGATTACTCACTTGATAAACGATGCGGTGTAAGATAAAGCAAGAACCAACTTTAAACAAGCACAAGTTAACCTATAAATAAGATTATTGTTTTAATGATTTGTTTTAAGTCTTGATTACAAGTTAGCATAATTAATAAGTAAATTATTATATATAATATATATATTACCGGAAAAGCAGGGCAGAATAGAAAGGAAGACGGAGGCAGAGAGGAAGGCGGCAGAGAGAGCAAGGAGGACAGGAGAGATTAAGTGTTTGTGTGTGATGTGTTAGGAAAAATAATATCATTATTTATAGGAAAACCCTAGGAGACATAATCCCTAGAAAAGGGGAAAAGATCTTTAACAGGATCAAGCAAAAGATATGGAAAGATATGGCAGCTGCAGAGGCAAGATAAAGCTGCCAGGGAACAGTAAAAAGCATGGGCGGGTCAGATAAAGGTACTGGTCAAGCATGGAAAAAGCAGATCTCAAAAGATAATGTCAGTCACTTTTTCTGCCAACCAATGGGGTTGGTGCGCATGCTGCGCCAAAAGTGGCTTTTCAGACATAAAGCAGATTAGGTCAACAGCTCAAAAGATAAGACAACACAAAAGCAAACGGCTAGATTCAACAGAAGAAAACTCAAAGGGTTTAGCGCGAGACGGCTCGAGCGCGAAGGCAGACACAGAAGGTCAAGAGAGCACGAGCGCGAAGGCAGACAGAACTAACCTTAACGCGTCGCGGAAAGAACTTCATTTCTAAGCGCGCCGCGGGATGAATCACATTTCTTAGCGCGCCGCGGGAGGAACTAAAATTCCTAGCGCGCCGCGGGAAGAACTATAATTCTTCGCGCGTCGAGGGATGAACTACGATTCTTAGCGCGCTGCGAGAAGAACTACAAATCCTTAGCACGCTGCGAGAAGAGTTACAATTCTTAGCGCGCTGCGAGAAGAGTTCGTCTCGCGTATCGCTGAAACAGGTGGTCTTCACGCAGGCTTCCTTGCAAGGGGTCTGGCGCGTGGAGCTGCGCAGACAACCTTAGGCGGGAAGGAACAAAGGACAAGCAAAGAGTTAGAAGAAAAAGAGGGAAACAAGGCTTAAGGGCGGGACGGCGACAAGAGGGAAAAGAGGGCGGAAAGAGAGAAGGAGAGGGACGGCGGAAAGAAAGAGAGAGAAAGAGGCGGGAAGGAAAATATATTATTATTATTAAAAGTAAAATATAAGTATAAATAAATATTAAATCATAAAAGAAAGAGATCGGGTCAGAGAAACGGGTACCTGGGTCGGGTCGGATCAGGGCAGATGTCACAGTTATCTCCCATCTCCTACATGCACATGTACTTGTGCTCATGTTCACTACACACTGATCACCATATGGACCTGTTACCTGATAATGATCCTCACCATTCCAATGCACAGAGTACCTATCATCCAAATATGTAAACCATTCACATCATTTACAAGACAAGTAAATATTCACATACAACTCACCTGCTTGCTTCCTTCTTCACTGACTCTATAATTTGTGTAGCATATGGTGTTAGTAACCCTGATGACCTATCAATTACCTTCAACACAGTAACAATCTTCCTCATCACATATTCTCTGATGTATTCCAGCAATGTGATAATAGGCTTGTCCCTTCCATCTACCAGCTTTGAATTGAAACATTCACACATGTTGTTGGTCAACACATCAGACATTGCTCTACCTATTATAACAAAACACAACAGATAAAGGACAAAACTTGAAAGTTATGAGAGAATAAAGGATACAAAATTAAAAACTTACCAGAGAAGTGTGACCTTGACCATGTTTCTGGTGGGATCTTAGATACCCAAAGATGACACCTTTTGTTCAAGTTTTTTAGGTTGTTCATCTCTCTCTCATATTGTGTAGGTGATGTACATCTAGCCAGCTTCCAAAGAGCATCCCTTAAAAGCTTTCCTTTGAAGAGTGATCTTAGGTTATCTTCAATGTGCCTCACACAAAACCTATGCTCTGCAGAAGGAAACAACTTATCTACAGCCTGTATAAGACCCTTTTGCCTGTCACTCATAAAGGTAAACTTGGATCTGTTGTTTATATCCAAGTCATCACCAAGGCATTCCAAGAACCATTCCCAAGAGTTCAATGTTTTAGCTTCAACTACAGCATATGCAACAGGGTAGTATCCATTGTTTGGATCTAGAGCAACTGCTGTTAAAAGTTGACCAGGCCAAGCACTTTTAAGGAAAGCCCCATCCAGTCCCAACAGATCCGTACCTATTGCTTTGAACCCCTTTTTCAAAGACCCCAAACAGATGTATATCCTCTTGAATTGTCTTGTCTCAGATGTTGGATCTGAGCATTCTTCTAATTCAAGCTTCACTGTTGTATCTGGATTAGTCCTCTTCAACTCTTCAATATAATCCCTCAATAACCCATATTGGCCTCTGAAGTTTCCAATTATATGTTCCCTGGCCAACATCTTTGCCCTATAAGCTTTCATCTCAGACACACCAACTTCAAACCTCCTTTGAAACCTTTCTTTGATGGATTTAACTTTCAGCTTTGGGTCATCTTGAAGATCAGTAACCAAATGGTTTGAGAGGAACCCGAATGTGCAAGCATAAATTTCCCTAGATTGAAGGCATTTATGTTCATTTATCAACCTTGTAATTTTCCATGAAGCTGTTCTCTTTTGGTATGACAACAACAGTACCCAAGGGCATCTAATAGCAAGCGGGTCTTTCCTTTTTCCCCTACCCCCAATACTTTTCTGGACTGGTCCCTCATCTTTATTAGCACTGCTAGATCCAACCCCCTGCATGTGGGACCCATCTTCCATATCTCCTTCACACACAGCCCTGACCCTTACCAAATCATCTTTTCTTATCCTAATTTGTCTTCTTGTTTCAACTGCATGTGCCTTGATCATATCCTTCACCTCTGCTTTTGTACCAAAAACTTGTCCCACATGGAAAAGATAATCCATGCCCCCCTCATTTCTTTGTTTCTCATTATACATCCTATCATTATCCAACATCACATCATCCATTTCTATGTCCAAAACCTCTAAACTACAATTTGCATCCTGCTGTTCAACTTCAAAATCAGTATGCAGTCTGAAATCTCTCATATCTACATCTACATCATGTGTTTCACCATCTTCATAGTTGAAGTCACTATCTAAATCACTTTCTGAATCTTCATCACCATCCCTAGTTTTCTTAACATTTTTAGATTTCTTTTTGTTCTTAGATTTCTTCACATTCTTTGGTTTCTTAACTGGACAACCCTCTAGATGTTCATCATCATCAGATTTCTCATCCCTCATTTCATAGTTAGAATCCCTACTATCATCAGTTCCACTTTCATCTGAACTTGAAGACTCATCTCCACTTTCTTCATCTGAAATTGAAGAATCTTCACTATCTTCATCCCCACCTCCATCCCCACCTCCATTGTAATCCATATCCACCTCATTTGTAGGCTGCACACCATATCCACCTCCATCCCCACCTCCATTGTAATCCATATCCACCTCATTTGTAGGCTGCACACCATATCCACCTCCATCCCCACCTCCATCTACATCACCATTGTAATCAATCTCCACCTCATTTGTAGGTTGCACACCAAAAGCATCCTCTCTAAACATAGGGTCAAATTCTGGATCCTCATGACATATATCAATCTGGTCTTGTTGTTCAACAACACCAACATTATTCTCTTCTTGAACATTCACATTTGCATCCTGTTTGTCTTGTTCCACAACTACCTTTTGAACAACAACCTCATTTGTGCTATCTTGCCATTCCAACAACAACCTTTTCTTAACTGAGTTTGCTTTATCTAGTACGACCTCACTTGCAAGAAACTCCTCATTTGTTATCTCTTCAATGGTAAACTTTAAGGGTGAGCAGAAGTATGTGTGTACAGAGGTGAACTCATGCTCAACATACACATTCATTAACTGATTAAAAGCTCCAATATACTTAGCAAATCCCCTAACATCATCATCACTTCCCAAAGCTCTAAGCCCCCAATCCAATTCTGAACCCGGTACTACATAATGGTAGAATCTAACCTTATCTGTAGGATAGGATAATTCAAGCAAGATTCGATCAAGCTCGTGAACTGAAAACTTGTCAATATCTATCATGTCAACAAAATGGACAACGGCTCTTTTATAAACCCGTCCAGGAAATTTAGTGAAACTGCCACCATGGTGCATCTTGATCGTGAATAAATGTGGATTATTTACTACACAAACAAGATTAAACAGCTGCTAGTTAAATAAACCCAATTATAAACCCTAAAGTTTTAACTTACCATAAAACGCATCAGCATTTGATTGTTCATCAGCTTCACGAATGTAGAATCGATGAGGAGGAGGATCATCCATCTTACGTTTTTAAGTTTTGAGAATGATGTGCAATTTAAGGTATTAACTGTCGGGTTGTTGAGTCGAGTCGGATACGAGGGTTTAGGGTTTAACTGTCGGGTTTTTAATCGCCGGGGAATTGAATCGATTGAAAGGGAGGGGGAAGACTGATAAAGGGTTTAGTTGCAGAGATATATGAAAGGACAAAACTACCCTCACATGCGCCTCACGTGATGGGATTTAACTGACTTTTTCTAACCCAGTTAGCGTAAAGGACAAAACTTGTAGGAAAAAAAAGTTTAAAGTACACCGCCTGCAAGGAAACTTAGAAAAGGACACGAACCGTAATTCGTCTTATTTTAAAGGACAAAATTTGTAATTCTGTCTATTTATATTAAACAAATGAACTTTGTAAATTTATTTTCTTGTAAACATGATGAAACCCAATTTTTTTAAAAGCTTTAGCAGCAGATGTTTAAGGAATTCGTCGGACAAATATAAAACAAGCCAAGGCATTGACAAACGGATTCTCATGATAGCCGCCTTGTTCGTGAGATGTTATTAGGCACAACTGATATCTTCTAGAAAGAATCCAAGTTTAAGAATTAATTTGGAAAGGGAAAAAAAATCCCCAAAATTTTTGCAACAAAAATTGAAGTATCTAAGTGGGAAGTTAATGTTGTCCATAATAGTGTTACGAGAAGACATGGAGTTGTTTTTTTATTCTAGTTTATTTATTTATGCTGGGAATTGATACAAAAGTCCAATGCTGCTATTGAAGATTTTGTTGGGCAATTGATTATAAATTTGTTGAAGACAGTATGCTATAAACGAACTTGTATTTAGTTGTCTGATGATATACAAAGAACCAAAGTATTACTATTGAAGACCTATTTATGCTAAGAACAAGCTAAGTGCTTGATGCTTATTCCGATAGCAACCGTATGAAGAAACACACAAGCGCTAAAAGATGAGCAATGTTGATGGCTAGTAGAGAAGATAATTAAAAATTAAGTCTTGTATTTTTGTAGCGACCTGAATTTTTGTGAAATAATAATATTTTGAGTTACCGTTAAGGATGATTTAAAAAGTTCAAGGGGTCTTATTAAAAATATTTTGTGAAGGTTAAGTTATGAATGATTATGTGCGTGATGGTGTGTTACATTAATGAATGTGATATGATGAATTGAAGTATGTGTTAACTAGAACTCGCTCAGCATAAATGACTTTAATATGCAAATCAGGTTGATTACAGATTTGCAAGTATGTCTGTGCTAGGACGGCATGTATCGATTGACTATTTAAACCAACAATTGACATCCTTGTTTATGTTAATTTTGTTTTTTCAAGACATGATGTTTTAGTTGAGTGATTGTATGAATGATTTAAATATTTTCCGGTGCATTTTAACTGAAAATATTTGGTTTGAGAATTGTGTTTAATAAGTAAATCTAAGCATATTGAGGTACCCGGTTTAGGGCCTTACGATATTGTGTTTAGAGTTAATTATGCCGTTTGTGTATATATGTGGTTTTTTTAAAGAAAGTTACATGTTTGAGTATTAAGGTTTTCACGTAACAGGTTTGGGCACTAATAACATAAAACCTAATTGATGAGTATGATAAATATGAAACTAATAATTGAAGTGAGTTTTGAAACTTCGTCTTGAATATCATCAATAGTTGGGTACATGATATTGACTCATCAGAGAATGAAAAATTGAAACTGGGACAGGGTTCAATATAATCATTGAGTTAGAAATCATGTCATATTGTCATATCAGTCGAATTATTTGTAAAGTATAGCAAAAATAATTTGGATGAAGTAATTGGTAGGTTACAATTCCAAACGACCCATGTGGGGTCTAGCAATCATGAATGACGTGGCCCTTGGGCCCACAAGGAAGTATATAGCTTGATGTATGGTCATTTGCCACTTGTCATAGATTAAGAGCTTCTTGACTGGGACCAAATCATCAAATGGCAAATAGAATGCTTGTAATTATTACTTTAAATACTATTTTTAAATTTATAAATTAAGAAAACGTGTTATGGGCTCCACTCACCTCCATGTCATCGTGATACAGCGTCAAAACACCATTAAATGGGGCGCCACTCTAATGGCGCTCAACTTCACCAACCTCTTCGATTTTAAAATCACCACACTTGGTCTTATAATACATATAATTTAAAGCTAAGCAGATATCCTCAATTTCACATGGCAAAATGTTGTGTTTTTCAACTAAGTAGTTGTAATTTTAAATCCTAAGATGTGCATGTGTGGTGATTTTAAAAGTTAAGGATATATAGAGCGGATAGTATGTGTTCACAAGTTAAAAAGAATATAATCTCTAATGGAAACTATGATATTTTTTTCAACAACAAACACACATCCCCTAAAATATACTTCTAATATTTTTAATTGCACACTTTATGGCCTTCGAACACACAACGATTTAACATGAATGCACGGTAGATGCTGCTAGCTCAATAAGTCATTTGCAAAAACTATAATACTCATCGTCTGAAACTCTATTTAGTAGTCGTTCTCTTAAAATGAATCATGTTAGGAGATAAATTCATTGACTAAAGTTTCGGATAAAATTTTAATCATAAACATTGATCATAAATTTCATATTTGTATGTTTGTGCACTTAGACTAACTTATAGTCATCTATGTCTCATCTTAATGCATAGATATGAAGTATGATTTGACTTAGTTTTTTTCAACTTAGTCATCTATATATGTCTCATCTTATATTTGTATGTATTAATTTTTTTTTAAACTGGAGATATAATTTTGAGTTCTATGAATTTGTCGATAAATGTGATTTGCAATAAACTCTTAGGTGTCATCTGTTTTGTAAATCTTTTATTTGGAAGGAATTAAGATTTGAGAATAGAAATCGACTTACTTTTAATCAAAAATTTACTTGTGTTTGGTTGGATTATTTTTCCACCCATACTCGATCATTCCATCTTCATCCTTCCGCTTCATCGCGCCATTAACAAGAATTAAAAGATTCGTTAATAACTCTAAGAATAATTTATAACTGTTCTTCACAAATGAAATGCTAGATTTTGGATGTGATGTATCTGAATTGGATGACTATGTATCTACATGTGCGTATGAATCAAAGAACTAGTAAGTCATGAGAGTTAGTAATATTTAATAATGTTTTGCTTTTATTTGATGTTGATTATATGTTATGTGTGTGTGCAAACTGCAAACATTCATAATATTATATACATATATAAGCTTATGTGGCATGGTATTTAATTTATAATAATTTGCTGTCAAAATCATAAAATCTATGATTTTAAGAAATTGATACAAATTAATAGGAACGAGGAAATGCAAAAATGTCTCAAAACAATCATTTAATGACAATAATTAGAAACATACAAGCTCTAGATTATGACATAAATATGCTACGGGGCCTTCCTACACGATACACAACTAGCAAAGTTTTTTTACGACACATATTCTACTTCTATTAGTTATAGATAACACCACCAAACTTATATAGTACAGGATTTAAACCATTAACTTTTAGGTTAAGGGATGACTAGGATACCCCCTAAGGAACATACAACTAGCCATATGGCTCTTGTCTTGGTGTTTAACAGAAGAACACATGTTCATGGTCTTCCTATATTAAAATAAATCTTAAATACGAATAACTAATCGATTTGGTTTATGGTACTCCCAGTCTTTAATTCAACTCCCAATCACTTAACGAGTAATTCTTGATTACTTCCTGTCTAAGCTGAATACTCACTTTCCAGTCAATCGACTTGGTAGCGCCTAGCTGCTTCTACAAACCAAGATTAAAACAAGGGAAAATTCCCAAATTGTCCTTTTTCTAGAGAGAGATTCTAAATTTGTCCCCTAAAAATTTAAATTTTATATTTGTCCATCTACTAACATTTCGTCGCCTCTACGTTAGGAGTTGGAGACGACATGTTTCTTAACTCGTCGCCTCCCTGGAATGTTAGATCAAAACTCGTCGTCTCACCGTCATGTTAGCTCAAAACATGTCGTCTCACTGTCATGTTAGCTCAAAACTCGTCGACTTCCCGCAACGAGTTTTGAGCAAACACGATGGTGAGACGACTGGTTATGAGCTAACATGACGGAGAGACAACAAGTTTTGAGCTAACATGGCGGTGAGACAACGAGTTTTGAGCTAACATGGTGGGAAAATGACGAGTTAAGAAACATGTTGTCTCGAACTCTAACATAGAGACGATGATATGTTAGTAAATGCACAAATATGAAATTTAAGTTTTGAATGGGCATATCTAGAATCTATCTAGAGGCATTTTCCCTTAAAACAATTATATTTAACTGTTTTATTCAGGATGTATTATTGGATTAATAACCATAGGGCTCTTCCAATAGGAATGTATGACAATGTACATGATGTGATATGGCACACCATGTCATCGTTGTGGGTGACGTGTCAATTTTCTATGGTTGAATGAATGAATATGATAAGTCACTTTCATATCTCTCACTCTCCTCCATATAACAAGGAATATTTGAAGAAGTCACAATGATTGAGAGAAGCTGGGATGCTCGAAAAAGATGTTTGTGTAATTCTTATCGGATCCCATATACATGCATTCAAAGATTTTTTTTAACCATAATTATACAAATAATAAGCTCAATTAGAATCGAGGTCTACTCGAACTAAATAAGTGAAACCCGGAATTGTTCATTAAGTGGGTTTATTTTTAGGCATTTGATGTTTAGTTTTGCTCGATTCAAGATTTTATCGAGCTGATCTTAGGTAGATTAGAAGCGAATGAAACATATTTCAACATATGAGTTGACACCAAAAAAATAATGATGAAATATATCATTTCTGTATTTTTGTATATATTTGATAAATTAATATATACATAGAATTAACAATCCAATATGTAAACAACTAAATGTTTGAAACGTGAAGTATAGAGAATATACGAGTGTAAATTGAAATTCTGCACAATTAGTGAATACTGAAGTAGTAAACACGGGAAATGTTCTTGATTGAAGATATGGATATACTTGTCTGAATTTTTTAAATTAATTAATTTAATGGTTAATCAATCAAACCAAATGATGCATAATTTTGGCTTAGGTGGATGCTTAGGAGAATGTCAAGTGGCAATTCAGTATCATGTTTCAGTAATATCAAATATGTGTATATATATGTAGTATCCAATCAACAACCAACATCTTAATAAAACCTTTAATGATTAGATGTGTAATCTTACTAAAATGGTGAGTGTTCGAATTTCTTTGGTAGTGTTTTTGTAGAAAAAAAAATAATGAATGGTTTTTAAGTAAAATATATATATTAAGGTTTGTGTGGTATTTATAGAAGAGCTTTAAAAATTAAGTTTTTCTTAATTTCAAGCCCTTCTAAAACGCACACAGATGGTTAAGTAATGTTATGATATTGAATCTTACAGATGTGAGTGAACTCACCGCTCACACAAGGGCGATGCGATATATAAGCAGAAATATATAACACATGCCCCTAAAAAGCCGAAAGAGTGTGTCAATTTAATTTGATATCATGTTTTGGTTTTTTATATATTTCCAATAATATCTTTGATTTGTAACATCCCGAAATTTCAAGATAATATTAATTATATTACTTAATAATAGAGGGAAAGTTTACTCGGGTTATCGGGATATAGATAGAGTAGGAGTTGGTATGGGTCGGGCTAGTGTTGGGTAATGGATATGGGTTATGGACTTGGGTTATGAACGAAGGAAGGAGAGTCCATGGGCTTAAGCCCATGATCCCTAATATAAATACCCTTAACCACCATTTCTCACATATTCCATACACACACTCAAAACACACACATTCTAACCGATCAAGATTCGAAGCAGAGACCCGAGATTTTGTTGATAGATCTGAGTTGGTAAGGTAAGAACAAATCCAACAAAGCTAATATTACTGAAAATGGTTAGGATTGGATGGGTTAACCAGACCCGAAACCCAAACTGCCTAAATCGGACCCCTAAAACGTCGATTTTAGGCCGATTTGATGGTTGGGTTTTGTAGGCGCCGATCATACGATTCCGTGGGTACCAAAATCGAGTTATTTGGCTAAGAAACGAAGGAGTTATGGGCAAACAGATCTGCAGCGCGATAACTTCGCCTGCAAGATTAAGTTCGCCTGATGAACTTCGCCTTCAAGCGTAACTTCGCCTTCAAGCGTAACTTCGCCTAAGGATAACTTCGCCTACGGCCAAGTTCGCCTAAGGATAACTTCGCCTGAAGCCATGTTCGCCTAAGGTTTAACTTCGCCTGAAGCCAAGTTCGCCTAAGGTTTAACTTCGCCTGAAGCCAAGTTCGCCTAAGGTTTAACTTCGCCGAAGCTAAGTTCGCCCGAGGGTTAACTTCGCCTAAAGCCAAGTTTGATTAGAAAATAAATTATAAAGCGATAAGTTAAAGTAAGCTAATACTAGGCCACCAGATTAGATCAGGCGAGTATTGATACGTGTAACTTGTACAGTCAGCCGAGCTCAGATAGAGAAGGGATTTACAGCTATCAGAGGAAAGAAGCAGAGTTCAGGTGAGTTTCTAGCCCCATTCCTTGTTACGTTTTCGGGGCTGTGTGCATACTCGATGTGTTGTTAATACATTTATCCTAAGTGATAAGTGTATGTCATATGTGATATGTGTGATAGATATGAATGATTGTTTGTCGGTACGCGAACGATCTTCGGATATTGCGTGTTCTGTCAGGTTAAAAATAAAGGTACGAATATTATATATCGTAGATGTATGAATATTTCAAATGAATACTTGTCGGGGCTTGAACGATCTTCGGATATTGCACGTAACGACAAGGGGTATGGTTGTTAAATGAATGAAGTAAAGAATGCCTAGAGTGTTCTTATGTTATAATGTAAGTATGTGTATATAGGTACACGAATGGCATGTGAGTTCTACGTTCGACATAGTAAGTTAGGATGGCAAATCCCTCTAGCTTCTGTCGGACATAGACTCGGCTGGTAATGGCGTAGTTAAGGACTGCGAGCCTTATACGTGAAGTAGATGATATATGTAAACGTAGATAAGGACTGCGAACCTTATACGTAATGTAGATAGGCGTCAGCATAGGAAAGGACTGTGAACCTTATACGTGCTGTATTTGTAGCATAGGGGAGGACTGCGAACCTCGTACGTGCTATGAATTAGGTTGCAGCATAGGAAAGGACTGTGAACCTTATACGTGCTGTATTTGTAGCATAGGGGAGGACTGCGAACCTCGTACGTGCTATGAGTTAGGTTGCAACATAGGGAAGGACTGCGAACCTTGTACGTGTTGTGAATGTATGTCAGCATAGGAAAGGGCTGTGAACCTTATACGTGCTGGTTTTGTAGCATAGGGGAGGACTGCGAACCTCGTACGTGCTATGAGTTAGGTTGCAACATAGGGAAGGACTGCGAACCTTGTACGTGTTGTGGATGTATTATGGTATAGGGAAGGACTGCGAACCTTGTACGTACCATAAATGGTGAACATAGGTAAGGACTGCGAACCTTGTACGTGTTCACGACCTTGAGTACAGGTATAGACGGTGAGCTATGAACATACTCTCGGTAGACTGAGGTTAGTGATTGTAGATATGTATGTATGTGTGGTAGCAAGTATGTATGTAGAACAGAAGGGTAACTAGTGAAGTATGGATATGTATCTACGGATATGTATGTATGTGTATGTATTGTATGGCGATCGATTAACTAGAACTCACTCAGCGTAGCTGACTTTTAGTATGCACGCAGGTGAGCTGATTATAGAGTTAGCATGAGGATGACACACGGCATGGATTGAACGGCTGGCATCTGAAGAAAGAAGTAAAGATGTTTTAAATATAAAGTTTTGTGTTATGGTATCAAAGAAAAGATTTAATATTTTGTAACAAATGATTGATGTTTTATATTCCGCGAAAAGTTTTAATAAACTCTGATTTGAAGGACTGTGTTTATGAGTAAATCCGACGCTAAAGTAGGGCTACCGGGTTCGGGGCCTTACATGATTGCTATATGAACTTGTTATGAAAAGATATCTAGTATTTTTCTTAAAGGTTTGGGGATTATTTGAAAGTTTATTTTTGATGATTTGGATGTTAAAAAGGGTAAAATAATAAATGATAAAAAAACCTGTTCGCTTTGAAATGAAATTTTAAGATGATATTTGTATCGACTATATAGTTTTGAAAAAATAGCTTTATTTTTACGACAATTATTTGGAAATAAAATAGTGTATACCTTTATGTATGTGTGTATGTATGTGTGTTTAATATATTAATGAGATCATATGAAGAATAAAGTGAGTGATGAGGTGTAGGAAGTTGGAGAAAGAGTCACGATTTGATATTGCTACCCAATAATGTGTATATTCTACACAATTTGTTTACCTTCAATCACTCCCATAAGTTAAGGGCAACCTCATCTCTCTATAGGGGGGGCACTTAGCCCCCACAACTCATAAATAAATCACCATGCATCTTTTTTAGAAAATATATAAATTGTATTTGTGTTGGTTTACGAGGTTACATAAATGCTATAATGATTAGAATATGCTGAACTGTTACATGTTATAAATAACTAACATAAAAGTTTGGGAAATTTTCAAAATGAACTTTAAAAATCCAAAAATGTTCTTCTCAAACTCAATTTGACCATGTGTTAAAAAGTTTGACACATAGTCAAAGATGAGTTAGGCCTCTAAACATATGATCAACGACGTGTTGGTATCCGATACATAGTCAAAGACGTGTCAGCCCTTTATTTGTCTTATTAATATTATATTAATATAACTAATTCTACTTATATTTAGTTTTTTTATAACTTTTAATATATAAAGTTTTATATTATTTCGAATATATTGATAAGACATGCTTATTTTTATCTGCATGGTAACATAAATTTTATTTAAATTCGTGCGGTGTTAAATTTTACTGAACATTTCGATATTAGTTTGACACGGTTCGGGATGAATATAAAGTTTTATATTATTTTGAATATACTGATAAGACATACTTATTTTTATCTGCATGGTAACATAAATTTTATTTAAACCCGTACGGTGTTAAATTTTACTGAACATTTCGATATTAATTTGACACGGTTCCCGGGGGGGGGGGGGTATTTTTGGAATTCTAAAGTTTGAGGGACAAAAATTGAATCTCTTTTCAAAGTAGACTCATTTTAAGAATTTTCCTTAAACATTTTCACATCATATCCTTGATTTTTTGTGAGATGAAGTTTTTTTAATGTATGGAGTGGTATGGTTTAGGCGTTGCGAGTAAAGTAAATATTAAATATAGTGATTTTTCTGTAAATTTGAAAAATTCATATTTTATCTATAATTTTTTTATAATATTTTTTTAAAAAGTTGTTCTGAGTAAAGAAAAGAGAAAAAATAGTGATAAAAGTATAAAAATATTATTTAATTATAAATAAAAAAATAAAATGTATTATTTTTTAGTGTAATTATCGGTTTGAAGATAGGAGTATGAATGTGAATGCAAAATGGAAAAAAAAAATATAATTTGATACAAGATATATTAAAAGTGAAATTTACCTCATAAGAAATATCCCAAGAATTTCAAATAGGGTTGGAATTGAAGTTTATAAAAGATAATTGTTTTGAAAAAGATCATTCAAGAGGCATACAAACTTTTGAACTAAGGTTTTGGTAGCGGCTCTAGGTTGGGTTTGAGGTTTTCTTACATATGATGAGTTTTCTTTTGAGGGGTAAAATGAAGATGATTTGATGAGTTAGTGACATGTCAAAAATATCATCTATACATGGTAGTGTTTGATAAAATTAGAAGAAAACAAGATTTATTATTTAAATTCACCAAAAGTGTTTATATCTTTTTAAAAGTTAATTATTAGATTCCTAAAAGGTAATATATTAGGATCAGAAAAGATGGGTTCCAATGGCTTTCTAAAACAAGATGCATTTAAGTTTATCTCTTCTTATTTGGAACCCTTCTTATTGTATTCACAAGACAAAAACAAAAAGTATATGAAGTCATCAGTTGTCCCATCTTTGTTAAGGGAAGAAAGTTGATCTCCGTAATAAAGTATTATAGCATTCATATCCTATCCTTACTTTATGCAAGACGAGTTTTAAAATATAGGGAATTGTTTAGACGTTAGTTGTTGTAAGGGGAAAATATAGAAAATGTAGTGATGTTTCTGTATATTTTAAAAGTTATTGTTTCACTCTATTAATTTTTTAATATTTTTTAAAGTGGTTGTAAGTAGATGAAACTGAAAATATAATAAAAAAATATATAATAAATATTATTTAATTGAAAAATAGAAAACAAAATAGATTGATTTTTAATGTAATTTTAGATTTGAAGATAGAGGAGGGATGTGAATGCTCTTAGATAGATTTTAATGTGTGCGGTTTAAGAGATGTTGTAAAATATATAAATGCATATATATCACATGGGTATGTATATATAAAAAAAGGTATTGAGTTAGACGAAAAAACGTTAATCGTGTAATTCGCAGTGAGTTCACGAAGCTAAAAATCCAACTTGGAAGGGGAACCCGTGGATGGGAGGCGGTGTATCACTTGAACCCATGCGAGCTTACGGAGCCAGGTTTGATGACCCGTCCACCATTAGTTAACAAAACCTGAAGATTATATATATATATATTTTTTAGTTATACTTTTTTCATTTAGAATTGATAATTATACTTTATTTTAATAACTATAGTTGGTTGAGCCAATGAACTTAGTTCAACGGGCATTACAATTGAAGATTTAGAATGAAGGCCGTAAAGTTTTAAATTTAAATCTGATCATAACCACGTTTTTATCACTATAGGTCTTAGGGTAGCGGGTGTTCCCCGAAACACGAGATGCTGACTTAGGCTACCCGACGCTGTCTGCGATCATGAATATATGGATCAAGTTTTTTTATTGGGATACCTCATAGCCGAATTTTATTCGTTGTTCATTAAAATTAAATAACAAAACTATAGTTTGTTGAATTACGTTAAATAGATAATATGGTTTATTTGTTTTTAGCTCAAATTTTGCTAAATATGCAAGTACTTTTGAGAATTGGTCCAGTAATTTTTCTCAATGTACTACATTTTTGGGAATTGATTTACAAATTCAAGTTTTTAAATATAAGTTTTGATTAAAGTTTTAAAATCAGATTGTAGCTTTTGATTGGGCCCCTAGTAATTTTAAAATTTATTTTTGGCTTCAATATTATTTTTTTTTTAAATTATCTGTAATCCTTAAACAACTTTGAATTTGTATACAAGGCCGTCTTCGAAACTCGTTAACTTTTTTTGGATCGAATGCGAAAAAAATTGATTTTTAATTGAAAAATAGAAAACAAAATAGATTGATTTTTAATGTAATTTTAGATTTGAAGATAGAGGAGGGATGTGAATGCTCTTAGATAGATTTTAATGTGTGCGGTTTAAGAGATGTTGTAAAATATATAAATGCATATATATCACATGGGTATGTATATATAAAAAAAGGTATTGAGTTAGACGAAAAAACGTTAATCGTGTAATTCGCAGTGAGTTCACGAAGCTAAAAATCCAACTTGGAAGGTTTTTTTGTTGGGTTTAAACACTTAAATTGTTAAATGAGCATGCTTGGTTATGATTTGGGTTATGCAATTTTTTTTATATAAAATTAGACTTAAATAAGTTGAGTAATTGGTTTTAAACATTCAAAATACATATATTTTTCATAAAAATATACATAATTTTTATAAAAAATAAACTTTCGGACTTTCGGGTCTACCGGGTGATTGGGCTGGGTTCTTCGACCACCCAACCCTCCTTCAAAGTCCACACTGTTTGCATATATAATTTTATAAATCCTTTTCTAATTTTCTTATCATTATTAGTAACTAGGGTTTGAATCAAATACAAATTAAATTAACATGCTAATTGTGAAAATCAAGTAGTGTAATTATATAATTATATCGTAGTGTAATAGTAATTAGACTACACTATAATTACACTATGTTATATATATAATTACATTACTCGATTTTCCTAATTAGCACGTCAATTACACATAATGTAATTATGTAATTACATCGTAGTATAATAGTAATTGCACTACATTATAATTACATTATGTTGTATATATAATCACACTACCTAATTCTCACGATTAGCACGTTAATTTAATTTTACGTTAACTTTCCCCTAGTAACTGAGTCCTTTAATATATATATTTTTAGTTACGAACCATAAATGATAGAAATTCATATTTAAGAACTTGCTGTTGTATAACTGTGTTTTAATTTGAAATACAGAAAATCATAAATCAATATATATGTTATATGTTAAACCCAATGAAACCCTAATTTCAGCTGATTTCGAAACTTACCAAAGAATTCAACGAAACAGTTATATTCAAGGAACCAATTATTTAGCGACATTAAGCCTATAAGTTCATATGGAACAATTGAAAATTTGAAGTCATAATTACATTCTCCCTCCATTTCCTTGCCCACGAATAAAAGCCCATCTTAAGATATGTGTAATGTAATGTAACCGTGTAAGTTATACTAGTTAAAGCTAACAAATAAATGGAATGCGTTATCTATTCTCCTTTAGGTTGGACAGTAAGGGACGAAAAATGACACGAAATCTACATTTTTACCTTTGTATTTAATCCTCATTTTTGTAATATAATAATAAGACGAGACAAATGAAACACCAAACTAACGAATTTTAGACGATAAAAAGTATAATTATCAAAATATACCAACAAACTAAATCGAATCCTACAAAATACAAGTATATATGAATTTTTACTTTTAAGAGTAGATAATTTGAATCCGTTAGAGAAAAAAAATAGAAAAGATTAATGTCTTTGTACAACTATAATTATATAAATGTGTTCTAGATTATCTTTTATTCAAGTATATAAATCGAAATTGGCATGTTGAGTACTTAAGTCGATTAGGGAAAACAATGGGTTTGTTTTGTGTACATGGGTTTTAACTTGCCACGTATGCACTTGCAGTATCATTAAGATATTGAAAACTAAGATGCGTCTCTACGTTACCATCTATTCGTGCACGTAATAATGTAATATATACAGCATGTATCAAACAGTATTCTATCACCAAACCGTGTACATCCTTGAGAGACCAATAATACGATTTCTTTGACAACTAAAATTTGTTTTTTTTTCTTTTCTTTTTTTTTTCTTATTATGTAAAGTTATTAACCATGTGAATGCTTATTTGTGTGGTTGTTTTGTTAATCACTTAAATATAATATTTCAAACATTTAAAATTGAGAAATCTACATATATTTTGAGAGGGTTTCAAGGAGTACTTGCCCCTTGTGTGGTCAAATTTTTGAATTTGCCTTAATCAAAAACACATTAGATCGATATGAATGGATAAAAGGTTGTTTGAAACGATCTTTGAAAGTTACTATAGTTCGGTAATGAAATTAATGCTCGGTAGTGGCTCTGAAACTTCAATATATAGCTGTGTCCGTTACTAAAGTACATATCCTGATACCGAAGGTAACTACTACAATTACACCATAGCCGCCATTATTGTCGGTGGTGGCTTTGGAACTTCAGTAGTTGAGTAGTTGTGTCGGTACGACTCTTTAATTCCTTCACTTGACCACCACAAAAGCCCTGATGATGTACTTCACATTTGCTTCTTTGGAGTTTTCACCGTGTTGAAAACTTTATGATGCAGTGTGCCATTTGATTCCTCTCTAGCTTGGTCTTGGATTCACATTTTTGTTGTCAATGGTTTCCGACTATAACTTCTTAAGTGTCACATGTCGACAGAAGATATGATTTACCTGATTTTGTTGGATAGCGAGCTATTAGTGAAATAGTGGTATCCCGTTTTTTTTTTCTTGCAACAGAGTGACTGAAGAGGTAGGTCCCAGCAGAGCCCAGTTGGACCCGCAGGACTCACCTTGAAGAGAGACGTCTGCGCAGAAACTAACTGGATCCGCAGGACCCACCGTGCTCAGAGACGTGACGTCCTTACGCGCAGTACGCAAGCTGTTCCCGCAGGAAATGCCTCCCAATGGTGTACTCTGCCTGTTCCCGCAGCTGCGGATACAAGCCATCAGGGAAGGCCACCCGCGCAGCAAGGCTACACGCGCAAGGCACTTAGCTCTCAATAATTCAGTTGTCACCTGAAAGAATGAGCAAAGTCGGGAACAATCCCGCACAGAGGCGGGAGGGGGAATACTCCTGCCCAAATAAGCCAGTCCGTACGGTCGGGAAGATCTTCTGTACTGTACCTGACGAGGTATGGGCAAAAGATCTGACCAAAGATACGACAGCTCATTGACAACAGTATGGCGAGCAGCATGCTCTTGTACTGTATGTCACTATTAGCCGCTGCCTACTCACCAACTCCTGTCATACCACGTGCATAGCCGGCAGTTGGTGGAAAATGAATAGTACACAGCAGGCCTGGTCACTGTCAGCCGCTGCCTACCCACCAACTACCAGCATGGCACGTGCGTAGGCCACAGTTGGTAGAACAGGAATACTATTCAGCCGGCTACACCTTCTTGGAAACCTACCTTCGGCTATAAATACCCCAAATGGTATGATCATCTCATCTTATCATCTTATCATCATATACTATCTCGTATTACATATTATACCTGATATCTGCTGTAACACCCCGACCGATGGCGGATTATACATCGGGGCGCCACGTATTGTTTCATTACTCGCAACACTATTTGGGTGTCCATATTTAATAAATACATTTTCATTGCGCACGCGCAGAACACAAATCTCATAAAGTAACATAAATCATATCATAACTCAAAATATCCAAATAACATAATTTGTCTTGTTACATTTTAATCTAGGTCCAAAGAAAAAGAAAACATCCTACGTGTCCTTGAGATCCCAAAAGCAGCTACAGCAAACCTGAACATGTGTTAAAATAAAACGTCAACACTTGCGTGTCGGTGAGAAATCAAGTTTAATAGATATAAATAGATAATAACAAACACTGCGCGCAACATGTGCTTAACTGGGGTTTAACATAGGGTGTAATCAGATTGTGATCAAGCCTAAATAGATCATAGCTCATAGTTCAATCCGTGCTCCCAATCGAGCACAAAAACAAGTAATCATACGTGCATGTGTAAACAAAACAAGAAAACCGTAAACGATAGGTCTCCCGTGTTCATCTAATGGATCCATGAAAACTTCGGAATAGGCCGAACAAAGCGGTTAATGATTCACACATACAAATAAACAGCCAAGTAAACGTCCATAACACATGGGGTTTTGCACACATAAATTTCATAAACAAGTTTAAGACTCAAGTTGTACGAACACATGAACATCCCAAAACGTTAAAAATAAAAAGGGATTAAGTACGAGATTACTCACTTGTAAACGGTGCGTTGAAAGATAATGCAAGAACCAACTTTTAAACAAGCACAAGTTAACCTATAAATAAGAGGTTATTGGTTTAACGATTGGTTTTTATGTCTTGAATATATGTAAGTTACTTAAACAAAATTTATATAATATATATTTACCGAGATTTCTGGGCAGAACAGAAGAGAAGACGGAGGCAAAGAGAGGGGTGGCGTAGCTGAGGAACACGGCAGAGTGCAAAGGGAGAGAAATCTGGGGAGTGTTTAAGTGTAGTGTGTGTAGTGTTAATAAACAAGAAAATAACTTAATTTATAGGAAAACCCAAGGGAACACAATCCCTTGAAAAGAGGAAAAGATCTTATCAAATCAAGCAAAAGATATTAAAAAGCACAAGAAGACAAAATCAAAAGATATCCAAAGATATGCCGGCAGCTGCAGGGGATGGGGAAAAGCTGACAGGTTACAGATCAAAGCATGGGAGGTGTCAGATAAAACACTGTTCAAGGCATGCAAAAGAAGATTTCAAAAGATTATGTCAGTCACTTTTTCTGTCAACCAATAGGATTGGTGCGCATGCTGCGCCGAAAGTGGCTTTTCGGACAGATGTCGGAACTGACCTAAAGTGCTCATACAAAGATAAGATATTTCAAAAGCATACAGGCTAACAGAAGAAAAGACTTAAGGTCTAGCGCGAGAAAGCTCGAGCGCGCGCGAGGGCGAAGGCAGACAGAGAACAATCCTTAGCGCGCCGCGGGAAGAACTACAATCCTTAGCGCGTCGCGGGAAGAACTACAATTCTTAGCGCGCCGCGGGAAGAACTACCATTCTTAGCGCGTCGCGGGAAGAACTACTATCCTTAGCGCGCCGCGGGAAGAACTATAATCCTTAGCGCGCTGCGGGAACAGTTCGCCTCGCGTATCGCAGGAACAGTTGGTCTTCGCGCAGGCTTCTTTGTAAGGAGTCTGGCGCGTGGAGCTGCGCAGACATCCTTAGGCGGGAAGAACCAAAGGACAAGCAAAGAGTTAAGAGAAAGGGGGTTTCAAGGCTTAAGGGTTAAGCAAAGGGGCGGGACGGCGACAAGAGAGAAAAAGGGGGGGGGGGGCGGGACGGCGGAGAGAAGGAAGAAAGGGACGGGTCGGCGGAAAAGAAACTATTATTATTAGTAAGTAATATATATATATGTATATATGATTTATTTAATGTTAAATTTACAAAGATTAATAATCAAATTTTAAATCATAGAAAGAATCGGGTTCGAAAACGGGTACCTGGGTCGGGTCGGATTGGGCAGTTGTCACAGTCTCCCCTACTTTAAGAAATTTCGTCCCGAAATTTATCTCGAAGTAGGTTGCGCAGAGAAAAGGTGCGGGTACTTGATCTTCATCTGATCTTCCCTTTCCCAAGTGACCTCGGCTCCGCGCTTGGACTGCCAACGAACTTTGACAATAGGGATGCGACTGCGCTTGGTTTGCTTCACCTCGCGATCCATAATCTCAACAGGCTTCTCAACGAAATGCATAGACTCATCAACTTGAACTTCATCAAGTGGTATGTGGAGGTTCTCGTCAGCTAAACATTTCTTGAGATTGGATACATGGAAAGTTGGATGCACATTGCTGAGCGCGGGCGGCAGGTCCAGTTTGTAGGCAACTTTTCCCACCCTCGCAAGAATCTTGAACGGACCAACATAACGAGGCGCAAGCTTACCTTTCTTCCCAAAGCGGACAACACCCTTCCAGGGCGACACTTTGAGGAGAACAAGATCACCAACTAGAAATTCGAGAGGCTTCCGCCTGCGATCTGCGTAACTCTTCTGTCGGCTTCTGGCCGTCAGCAGATGATCACGGATCTTGGCGATTTTATCGGTTGTCTCTTGAACTTGTTCGGGTCCTGTGATTTGAACTTCACCCACTTCGTTCCAACAAATCGGTGAGCGGCACTTTCGACCGTAAAGTGCTTCAAATGGGGCCATACCGATGCTGGAATGATAGCTGTTATTATAAGAGAACTCGACCAGAGGTAGGTGTGAATCCCAATTACCTCCAAAATCAAGAACACAAGATCGAAGCATATCCTCAAGGGTTTGGATGGTTCGCTCAGACTGTCCGTCAGTTTGAGGATGATATGCAGTACTTATGTCCAAACGAGTTCCTAGCGCAGATTGGAGAGATTTCCAAAAGCGAGATATAAAACGGCCATCGCGATCGGATATGATGCTCAAAGGAGTACCATGACGGCAGACAATTTCCTTGACATAAAGATGCGCAAGTTGTTCAACACGGTAGGTTTCACGAATGGGCAGAAAGTGGGCAGACTTGGTCAATCGATCCACTATTACCCAAATGCTATCATGTTTGCTTGCGGTCAAGGGTAACTTGGTGATAAAGTCCATTGCTATATTTTCCCATTTCCACGTAGGAATTTCAGGTTGTTCGAGCAAACCAGATGGGCGTTGATGTTCAGCTTTTACCTTAGAACAAGTTAGGCATTTAGCTACGAACACAGCAATATCCTTTTTCATACCGGGCCACCAAAAGGTAAGGCGCAAATCTTTGTACATTTTGTCAGCACCATGATGAACGGAATACCGAGTTTTGTGCGCTTCACTCAGTATGACAGAGCGAAGATTTTCATCATTGGGGATCCAGATGCGATTGAGATAACAGAGAATTCCATTCAGGTTAGGGACTAGATGCGCTTCTGCACCACACGCTAACTCGGCACGTAGGTTGCCCTTGCTGATCGATGCGCGCTGCGCGTCGCGAATGCGCGATTCAAGATCGTTTTGGATCGGCGCGAAATGAAGCTGCGTGCGCGGCAAGATACAGTTGAGTTGACTGGGTTTGCGGCTGAGCGCATCGGCTACCACATTAGCCTTTCCAGGGTGATATCGGATCTCACAATCGTAATCGCTGATGAGTTCGTTCCATCGGCGTTGTCTCATGTTAAGTTCCTTTTGATCAAAAATGTGCTGAAGGCTTTTATGGTCTGTGTAAATGATACACTTAGTCCCATAGAGGTAGTGTCTCCAGATTTTTAAGGCAAATACCACTGCACCAAGTTCGAGGTCGTGAGTCGTATAATTCTTTTCATGAATTTTGAGTTGCCTAGACGCGTAAGCGATAACCTTGCCTTGTTGCATAAGTACACAACCGAGACCTTGGTTGGAGGCATCACAATAAACGATAAAGTCGTCAGTACCCTCAGGTAACGCTAGAACAGGAGCTTCGCACAACAATTGCTTGAGCGTTTGAAAGGCTTCTTCTTGCTTCGAGCCCCAAATATACGGTTTGCCTTTGTGCGTTAAAGCTGTTAAAGGCAAGGCGATCTTTGAGAAGTTCGAAATGAATCGCCGGTAGTAACCAGCTAAGCCCAAAAAGGAACGGATTTCGGTAGGAGTGGTCGGTGTAATCCAGTTCTTGATTGCTTCAATTTTGGATGGGTCGACATGAATACCCATCTTGTTTACAACATGACCAAGAAACTGTACTTCGTCAGACCAAAACTCACACTTGGAGAGTTTGGCATAGAGTTGTTCGGTTCGAAGCTTTTGCAACACCAACAGAAGATGTTGTTCATGCTCGGCCTTGGTTTTGGAATAAACCAGAACGTCATCGATAAACACAATCACAAATTGGTCCAAGAAAGGCCTACACACCCGGTTCATTAGATCCATGAAGACAGCGGGTGCGTTGGTTAAACCGAAGGGCATGACCAAGAATTCAAAATGACCGTAGCGGGTTCGAAAGGCAGTCTTGGGAATATCCTCTTCACGGATGCGCAACTGGTGATAGCCAGAACGGAGATCGATTTTGGAGAAACAAAAGGCACCTTGGAGTTGGTCAAAGAGGTCGTCAATACGAGGTAAGGGGTACCGGTTCTTAATGGTGAGCTTGTTCAGCTCGCGGTAATCGATACACATGCGAAACGAACCGTCTTTCTTTTTAACGAACAACACAGGAGCACCCCATGGCGAAGAGCTAGGGCGAATGAATCATTTATCGGTCAACTCTTGAAGTTGACTTGCTAATTCTTGCATTTCAGCGGGTGCAAGTCGATAAGGAGATTTGGCTACGGGGGATGCACCAGGGACAAGATCAACACGAAACTCGACTTCCCGAGCGGGAGGTAAACCAGAAAGATCATCGGGAAAGACTTCAGGAAAGTCACGCACGATGGGGATTTCAGAAAGTTTCTTCTTTCCTTCATCGGGTTTGACCACATGAGCTAAGAACGCGACACATTTCTTTCGTAAAAGTCTTCGGGCTTCAGTGCATGACATAAGTTTAAGACCGTTAGATGGTTTCTCGCCGTAGATATGAAGATCTTGACCATTTTCCCGAGGTATGCGAATCAACTTTTTGGCGCAGATTACTTCGGCGCGATTTTGCGAGAGCCAGTCCATTCCGATAATCACATCAAAACTTCCAAGAGGCATGGGAATGAGGTCGATTAGAAAATCATGCTCATTAAGGTTAAGCGTGCAATCTTTGATCACGGAGTTTATTAAAATAGTTTCACCATTAGCCAATTCAACTGAAAAGTTTTCGTTTAAGTTTACTCGCGCTCGCGCAAGTTTTTGTTCAAATGCGCGAGAAATAAAACTTCTATCGGCGCCAGTATCAAAAAGTATAGATGCATATTGTCCGTTAAGTAAAAATGTACCATTAACCACGTCATTATTCGCTTGCGCTTGGTGCGCGGTTATATTAAAAGCTCGGTCGCGCGTCACTTGGTTTGAAATTTGGTTAACCGGATTAGCTTGGGTAATTTGTACTTGCAGTCTTGGGCACGCGTTCCGGAAATGACTGGGGTCACCGCAGTTATAGCACGACCTGGGTCGTGGATTAGGGTATGTTGGTTGTGGGTTTAGCGGGTAAGTTGGTGGTGTTTGAGCGATTGGGTTGGCGGGAAGGACTCTACAGTTCTCAACAGTGTGACCAGTACGGCCACATCGGTTACATTGTCGACACGGGACTTGAGTTGGATGGTGAAGTCTACAGGTTGGGCAAAAGGGTTGGTTTCCTGTGTAAGGTTTCTTCGTTGACGGGGCAGGGAGTGCGGGATTGGTTATGGCGTAGTTATGGACTATAGGGGGTGTTGGGTAGGTTGACAGTGGGTTAGGAGCGTATACTGGAGGTTGGTAGGCGGGTTGCTGGACAACGAGCGGGTTGGTAAGCGCGTAGGCTTGATGATTGGTTTTGCGCCTGCGCTTAAGGTTGTTACGGTTTGAGGGTTCTGGTTTGGTTTCTGTTGGTTCTGGGACAGTCTTGGTGAGTTTGGTCTTCTCGGCTCCCCGCAGGAACAGTGTTCCTGCCCTGACATGGTTGTCGCTGAGCACAGCGGCCAACTCGATGGCGTCAGAGAGGGTTACTGGGTTCCTGGCCCATACAGAATCTTGAATTTCCATGGGGAGACCCCCAAGAAACTTCTCGATGGCTCGGCGGGAAGGGGTAACTAGGTGCGGGACAAGCAAACTTAGTTCGTGGAAGCGCGTAGCGTACTCGCGCGCTTCGCCACTGTACTGCTTCAAGTTCCAAAATTCCTCCTCAAGGCGCTTTATTTCGTTGGGAGGGCAGAATTCTCTAGTCAAAAGTTCCTTGAATTCTTCCCAGAGCATGCTAGAAGCAGCCTCTGCGCCACGCGCATGAGCTACTCCGTTCCACCATGTAAGCGCCCTTGATTCCAGGACACTTGAGGCGTATAAGGTTCGTCGGTCTGGAGGGCAATGGGTATGGAGGAAGGTGTTCTCAATTTTCTCGAGCCATTGGAGCATTACGGTGGCTCCTTCAAGCCCTGTGAATTTCGGAGGGTTACCCGCATTGAAGGATTTAATATTGTATCCGGAGGGGTTGGTATTATTTTGGTTTAAGGCTTGGGCTATTGCGGCGGCCATTTCCTGGGAACGTTGCTGCCTACGTCTGCGCGCGGCCTCTCTCCTCTGATAACGAGCTGATAGCGGAGGTATACTATAAAAGTTTTAGTTTTCGTTAATATCTTGTTATGGGAAATCGTTTTAGCGCATAGTATATCGTCGTAAAGCTTGTTTCGCGGAGTAAAATGCTATCAAATTTTGAAGTAAAATATAAATTTAAATGCAAACTTAATACAGGTAATGAATTCGAATTGAAAATCGACAATTCATGCATCACCATGACTTTCCGAATTCTCAATTTAAAAATATCGAGTAAATGAATGTTGGAGATTGACAATTCATGTATCACCATGACTTTTCAAATCTTCAATTTAAAATATCGAGTAAATGAATATTGGAGATTGACAATTCATGTATCACCATGACTTTTCAAATCTTCAATTTAAAACATAAAGTTAATGGGGATTGAAAATCAACTATTCATGTATCACCATGACTTTTCGGATTTTCAATGCTAAATCCCAACAACAAACGAATATGTAAGTAAAGAAATAGATTGAAAATTAATAATAAAAATCGAAAGATTGTGAATAAAACATAAAATTATGTGCTGCGTATGCGCAAGCATATTTTATAAATATCGAGTAATTAACAATTAGCGCGCAAACATGAGATATTTCTCATGCGCGAGAAGGGACTCTTAGGTATTCTAGGTCGTTACGTCTAACCACCTATCCTAAAGTCACGGAGCTCTGATACCAATCTGTAACACCCCGACCGATGGCGGATTATACATCGGGGCGCCACGTATTGTTTCATTACTCGCGACACTATTTGGGTGTCCATATTTAATAAATACATTTTCATTGCGCACGCGCAGAACACAAATCTCATAAAGTAACATAAATCATATCATAACTCAAAATATCCAAATAACATAATTTGTCTTGTTACATTTTAATCTAGGTCCAAAGAAAAAGAAAACATCCTACGTGTCCTTGAGATCCCAAAAGCAGCTACAGCAAACCTGAACATGTGTTAAAATAAAACGTCAACACTTGCGTGTCGGTGAGAAATCAAGTTTAATAGATATAAATAGATAATAACAAACACTGCGCGCAACATGTGCTTAACTGGGGTTTAACATAGGGTGTAATCAGATTGTGATCAAGCCTAAATAGATCATAGCTCATAGTTCAATCCGTGCTCCCAATCGAGCACAAAAACAAGTAATCATACGTGCATGTGTAAACAAAACAAGAAAACCGTAAACGATAGGTCTCCCGTGTTCATCTAATGGATCCATGAAAACTTCGGAATAGGCCGAACAAAGCGGTTAATGATTCACACATACAAATAAACAGCCAAGTAAACGTCCATAACACATGGGGTTTTGCGCACATAAATTTCATAAACAAGTTTAAGACTCAAGTTGTACGAACACATGAACATCCCAAAACGTTAAAAATAAAAGGGGATTAAGTACGAGATTACTCACTTGTAAACGGTGCGTTGAAAGATAATGCAAGAACCAACTTTTAAACAAGCACAAGTTAACCTATAAATAAGAGGTTATTGGTTTAACGATTGGTTTTTATGTCTTGAATATATGTAAGTTACTTAAACAAAATTTATATAATATATATTTACCGAGATTTCTGGGCAGAACAGAAGAGAAGACGGAGGCAAAGAGAGGGGGTGGCGTCGTTGAGGAACACGGCAGAGTGCAAAGGGAGAGAAATCTGGGGAGTGTTTAAGTGTAGTGTGTGTAGTGTTAATAAACAAGAAAATAGCTTAATTTATAGGAAAACCCAAGGGAACACAATCCCTTGAAAAGAGGAAAAGATCTTATCAAATCAAGCAAAAGATATTAAAAAGCACAAGAAGACAAAAGCAAAAGATATCCAAAGATATGCCGGCAGCTGCAGGGGATGGGGAAAAGCTGACAGGTTACAGATCAAAGCATGGGAGGTGTCAGATAAAACACTGTTCAAGGCATGCAAAAGAAGATTTCAAAAGATTATGTCAGTCACTTTTTCTGTCAACCAATAGGATTGGTGCGCATGCTGCGCCGAAAGTGGCTTTTCGGACAGATGTCGGAACTGACCTAAAGTGCTCATACAAAGATAAGATATTTCAAAAGCATACAGGCTAACAGAAGAAAAGACTTAAGGTCTAGCGCGAGAAAGCTCGAGCGCGCGCGAGGGCGAAGGCAGACAGAGAACAATCCTTAGCGCGCCGCGGGAAGAACTACAATCCTTAGCGCGTCGCGGGAAGAACTACAATTCTTAGCGCGCCGCGGGAAGAACTACCATTCTTAGCGCGTCGCGGGAAGAACTACTATCCTTAGCGCGCCGCGGGAAGAACTATAATCCTTAGCGCGCTGCGGGAACAGTTCGCCTCGCGTATCGCAGGAACAGTTGGTCTTCGCGCAGGCTTCCTTGTAAGGAGTCTGGCGCGTGGAGCTGCGCAGACATCCTTAGGCGGGAAGAACCAAAGGACAAGCAAAGAGTTAAGAGAAAGGGGGTTTCAAGGCTTAAGGGTTAAGCAAAGGGGCGGGACGGCGACAAGAGAGAAAAAGGGGGGGGGGGGGGGGCGGGACGGCGGAGAGAAGGAAGAAAGGGACGGGTCGGCGGAAAAGAAACTATTATTATTAGTAAGTAATATATATATATGTATATATGATTTATTTAATGTTAAATTTACAAAGATTAATAATCAAATTTTAAATCATAGAAAGAATCGGGTTCGAAAACGGGTACCTGGGTCGGGTCGGATTGGGCAGTTGTCACATCTGCTCTAGCAATCTCTTAATATACATTTATATTCAAGAGCAATCTAGTCTGATTCTCACGCCGGAGGGTGGTCACAAGGAGGAACCCCCCCCCCCCTTCTCAGTGACGAGCTCACGGTGTCTGTTTTACAGGTTATCAGAAGAACCATCTTTGCCGGGTCTAACCCCTCGTGGGAAACATCTATCTAACCCCCAGGTTATCCGTAATCTGCCCGGGGTCGATTAGTGTTTCTTCATTGGCGCCATCCGTGCATAAAAGCTAGAACTTCATTTCTTTTCAGTTTTTTCAAACTTCTGGAAAGATGGTTAAAGAAACTCCGGTAACCACAACCCCACCTACTGGGAGGGATACCGGCGACTACACAGTTTTTACGAACACTACCCCGGTTACCCAAGCCGGGGCAAGTGCAGTAAATTTTACGAACACTACCCCAGTTACCCAAGCTGGGGCAAGTGCAGTAAACAACCATCCCCTGGGATTCAATAATACCCAGGCGGAAAGACAACAGACGAGACTCCCCCGCCAAACACTTGAACAAATTAAAGCATGGGCGGAGGCACGTCAGAAGGAATTCCTCCGTCCAACAGGCTGACGAATTCGGAGAGTACTGGGACAATGATTCGGAGGAATCCGATAGTGACGCAAACCCTCGTCATAGGGCGAAAGGGAAGCGTAAGGAAACGGACTCCCAACCGAGAAGGCATTTTGAAGAAGCCTTCAAACCAAAAAACACAGGTGGAAATCCACGTGACTTCTCGAAAACATTTACACCAACTGCTGCAAAGGCGGGAACGTCCAAATTTGCAAGGGATATTGCGGAAGCAATCGTCTCCAAAAGTGCCAAACAGATGTCCAACATCGGCACTTACGATGGTATATCTGATCCAGACGATCATTTGAACAGGTTCATAGCGGGGGCAACCGTCAGTAGTTGGACGGAACCTACGTGGTGTTACATGTTCCAAATGACGCTTGTTGGGGCAGCTAGAGCGTGGTTCGATCGTCTACCGGTCCACCACATCTACGATTGGGAAGACTTCCAGCAGAAGTTTAGCCAACACTTCAGCCAACAAAGAAAGTATACTGAAGAGCAATGGACAATCCTCAAATGCATTCGAGAGGAAGATGAATCTTTGCCAGACTTCATCACTCGCTTCAACTCAAAGAAGCTAAGTCTGGGTAATATCAGCGAAGATCTTGTTCGCGCTGCTTTCATCCAGGGCGCGAACGACCCAGAGCTCATCCGCACCTTAACGGGTAAAGATGGCATGCCACCCACATGGGATGCCATCATGACAGCAGCTAAACGCTTTGCGGAAACGGAGAAGCAACTGGGTAGAGATCTCCCCCAGAGCACAAACCTCTACACCCAGAAAACAAGAGAAGACAACGTCCTTACCGCCCGATTAAACAAAAAGCGGAAGCTAGGCATTTGGCAGTCAAGGGTAAACTTTGACACCTCATCCGGCTTGCAACATCGGTTAGGCGGAAGGGATAACGTACAGTCGAAACAGAACTCCAGATGGACGCCACTCACCAAAAGCGTCACCGAGATATTCGCCACTGAGGAGCTCCCATGGCCAAAGGCTCCAATAATCCGACATCGTCCCAATGCTGATCGGAGCAAATACTGTGACTTCCACAGGACAAAAGGCCACAACACTGAAGAATGCACAGACGTAAAGGACATGGTCGAAGCATTTGTCAGAGATGGGACGCTCGCGCACCTCGTGGCGCAATGAACGCTGAGCAGGCTGATGAGTGTAGAACCCTAGTTGGGGAAAACACGAATAAAATTACAGCTTCAATGTTGGAGACTACGTACTGCGTAAACAACGAGATCCCGAACCTGATGCATATCGGCTCGATGGCACTCCCATCCCATCTTCCGCAAGGGAGCTCAATTACACAGTTTGCATGTAGATCAATTCCAAATTTGTAAAGAAAAGGCCCAGAGCCACTTCTAATGGAAATGATTCTCCTTAGAACATCGACGCTGATGATTTTACATTTATACTTTTATGAACTTCCAACACTGATGCCGGTTTTCACCGCATACATAAGTGTGGAAGTCGTTACGTGGGGAAGGCGGCAAAACCCGCATAAACCCAAAAAATGGCAAACCTTCACGCAGGTCAGTTAAAGGTAAAGTTGTCATCCCACTAAATGAAAATGCCGGTCTATCCGCACGAATCATGATAGAGGAAACTGAACACTAACCTATTAACAACCGCGCGTCGAACGGTTAATTTATTCAACACTGATGCCGGTTTTCACCGCATACATAAGTGTGAAAGTCGTCGCGTGGGGAAGGCGGCAAAACCCGCATAAACCCAAAAATCGGCAAACCTTCACGCAGGTCAATCATAGGTAAACTTTGGTCATCCAACTAAATGAAAGTGCCGGTCCTAACCGCACAGATCATGAGAGGAAACCGAACCTATTGACAACCGCGCGTCGAACGGTTAACTTATTCAAAATACTTATAAAAAAAAATTCTAACAGGATGAGGAAAACCTACACGCAGGTCAAATGTAGGTAAAGTTTAGCCATCATACTAAGTGCAAGTGACGGTCCTACCCGCACAATCACGAAAGAGGAAGCAAAACTTCAACTTATTATCTACCACGTTCAAAGGTTAACTTATCCTAAACACTTAGAAATTTCTAAAAAGTTGAGGAAAACCTCCACGCAGGTCAGATGTAGGTAAAGTTTAGCCATCCTACTAAGTGCAAGTGACGGTCCTACCCGCACAATCACGAAAGAGGAAGCAAAACTTCAACCTATTATCTACCACGTTCAAAGGTTAACTTATTCTAAACACTTGGAAAATTGCTAATTTAAACTAAAGTATGCAAGACATATAACGTTTATAAAGCAAGGAATCCAGTGAAAATAGCGGTCTTACCCGCACAAAGATTTATATTTCATAATATTCATTACAAGAATGGCCGGGTAATGTGACAATCGTCAATTTCAGGTTAACTCCGTTAATGCAACTCCGTCAATTCAAACTTTAGATTATTGAATCTAAACGCAAACCTCATTACATTTAAACTAGGGTTTAAATGACGCTTAACACTTACTACATGTGTAGTAGTCTTTCGGGATTTGCACCGAAACGCAAACGATTGATGAATAAACGAAAAACACTAAAACACTAATTATGTGATAATTATGTGTTAGGATTATGTGTTATGTGATAATATTATTGTCATGTTAATTTAATGTGCAAGTTATGATAGAATGTTCTAGAAAAAGTAATACTTAATGTTAACTTAATGTGCAAGTTATGATAGAATGTTCTAGAAAAAGTAATACTTAGGAGTTGAGGGGCCAAAGTGTAACATATTCCTTTATAAATACATGGTAAACCTAAACCCTAACCTCCTACCTATTCCCCTACTAAAATCGGCAGCCATCCCCTCCCTTTATTTCCTTGAGATCGATTAATATACACACACACACAATCAAGATCTTTCAAGTTTGATTGAAGATTAAGGTGCTAGGAAGGTATACACAACTATTCTATGTATCCTCTATGTTTAATTGTTAGTTTTATTGGGTTAATTGTAAACCTTTATGGCTGATTTCTTGGTATTATGTTATTCATGTGATTCTTGATTTAATTGATGATGATTGATAACTAGATTTGATATTGTTGCATGATTATTGTTGTCTTTGAGTTTGATATCAAGTAAAACCCTAACTATGTATGTATGGTATGATTGATAGGAGTTATGATGTCTAGAATGTTCTATGAATGATTTGTGATCTATAGATAGTTAAATTGTTGAGTTTGGATGAAAACAGTTTCTGGACAGATTGTGTTGTTGATGATGGAATGACTGTAACGGGATGTAAAATTGGTAAATGAATGAGATAATTGATACTACAGTAAACTAGGTTGAGTCTAGTTTCTAAAGAATATAAATTTGTAATTTTTGGACGTGTGAAAGTTAACTTTTATGATTTTACAAAAACGTGGTGCAAAGCTGAGTTGTTAGACCTGCTGTTAGGTTGTTTTGTAAATGTTATATCTCATGATCTACGAGGCCAATTGGGTTGGTTCCACTTCTGGAAGTTGACTTATTGAGTTAGGAACCTAACCCAAGTGGTCCTGCATTTATTGGATTTTTCGTTTAACGGGAATTGCAAATAACATTCTGTTGCGCATGAATCTGACTGATATGAGTTTGCTGTAATGTTTTGGTCATTATAAGAAAAATATGTGGAATAAAAATAAGATAAAATATGTTCTGGAAACCTAAGATATGTATGCTTCTGTGGTGATTTTTGGTGAATTAATTGAGACGTTATGATCGGTGAAATAGTACAATCTTTCAAGTAGAAATTCTGTCATAATGAAACTAACTGCTGAGTTGTGTAAAAATGCATGAAATATGATAGTTTTTGTATATTTGTTATGTTTTGACCAAAATACCCTTGCGGGGAATAGTTGCTAATAAGTATGTTATTAATACGTGACACGAAAGTAATTGCTCACTCATGTATCGTATCACAATTTTACTTGTTTAAGTCACACACGATTCACAAACGAAACACGAAACATGTTACGTGCATAGGTATTATGTGCCGAGTCTAGAGACTCGTTAAACATTCCGATACTTAGAAAATCTCTTTGTTATTTTAGAACGCTAGAGAGTTTTCTACGACGCGCATCACTCGGTGATCTAGATCGGATATTCTTCGCAAACAGTGAGTTCACTTACCCCACTCTTAAACTGTTTTCAAACGTTTTTCACTTGGGGGAGATAACATACTCCGATAAACATATTTTCTGAGATAAACGCATATGAAAGATTTTGTTATAAATTATATATCACTTGTAAAGGCTAAGCGGCATACGTAACATTTGAAGTCCCACACATCGGACCGGTTAATATTTGGAATAGCGAGTCACTTTTGGGTAGTACTACTGGGTTTGACAAACCCCACCCGACGCTAAGCTCAACTGGAGGTTGAGTGGGTGTAAATTTTGGCTAACACTTACCATGGTCTGGAGGACCTGGTGACGGGCACTTGATAAACAGTCAGCTTCGGTCGCGAACCACTTAGCGATACTTGTTGTATAGATTAGCTACCTATCGATATATAATTTGACATAACACTATCTGGTAATGCAAAACACTTAAACGCTGTAACGTGGTTACACACTTAAACGCTGTAACGTGGTTACACACTTAAACGCTGTAACGTGGTTACACACTCAAACGCTGTAACATGGTTACACACTCAAACGTCGTAACGGGGTTACGCAACACTTAAACGTCGTAACGGGGTTACGCAACACTTAAACGTCGTAACGGGGTTACGCAACACTGAAACGCCGTAACGAGGTTACGCAAAACGCTTAAACGCCGTAACGTGGTTACGCAAAACGCTTAAACGCCGTAACGTGGTTACGCAAGACACTTAACGTAAAACGCTGAACGCAAACGCTAAACGATTTATTTTTATATAACTTGTGAACTCACCAACCTCGTGTTGACCCTTTTAGTATGTTATTCTCAGGTAGCCGAGGCGGGCGCGCGGTCTAGGAACATGCATTGTTTGAATCATCTTTATTTATATGGTTTACGCTTCCGCACTTACTTTCATTTAAACGTTTTTCTTTGGTTTGGTTATAACTAATGATTCCGATCCTGCCAGTTCACACCCTCTGACGGTAAAACTCCGTTAGTGGATTTTGAGGGTGTGACAGATTGGTATCAGAGCCATTGGTTATAGCGAACTAGAAGCTGCATGCATACTAGACTATAACCGCGACGACCCATTAGTTATAATGATACGCACTGCATAGGTTTGTGTAGTCTTTGTTGTCTTATCTCTTTACCTCTTTCACTCATACGCGCGCATACACGGCATACCTGTAGAGATGTCGACGCCATCCTCATCATCGTCCGATCTGATGACTCATGCTCACGGGATGGAACCGCAATTACCTACCGCATTGCCACCCCGAGTAGTCCCGGAACTCGAAACACCCGCACCAAAGAGGTACCGCCTATCCGGAGGCATTTACGAAAACGACGTTAGCTGGGATTGGTACCCTAACATGATCAGACGTATGGTCTATCGCGAACAAGTTCCCCCGTTACCTCACCCGAACCACCCTACTTATCCCAACCCCCTACCACCCATAACCGAACCTGTAAAGCGAGTTCTCGCAGCTGTCGTTTCTTGTTTGGAGCGTGATGTGGGTTACATGCGCTACACGAGAGAAAATGTTTCCAGACTGTTTAAAGACGGAACCGAGACTCAGGAGGAGATTGCCCGCATGGCAGCGGCAATGAAAGAAATGCAAGAGACTAGTGAGCAACAAACGAAGGTTATGATGAAGATGCAAGCCGAGATGATAGACTTGCAAGAGCAACTCCAAGAAGCAAGGACCCGAACCGAGATAGCACTCGAGCGTTGCGATGACCTACAAATGCAACTTGCTCAGAACGCAGCCGAACCCGAGGCAGAGCCTGAGGCCGAGCCTGAGGCAGATCCTGAAGAAGATCCTGAAGAGGAACCTGAGGAGGACCCCGAGGAAGATCCCGAGGAGGAGCCTGAAGAAGAACCGGCTGAGGAGGAGGCACATTCAGAGGTGTCCTCAGACGATGTGCAAATGTTCAAATTCTTGGATTGGAACTAGCTAACGCTATGAACTGAGAGGAGTTCAAAGACTTGATGCGAGAAGAGTATTGTCCGAGGGAGGAGATTTCAAAGTCGGAGTCAGAATTTTGGTCATTGAAGATGGTGGGTTCGGAAATCGAAGCCTACACTACCCGTTCTCACGAGTTAGCAGTGATGTGTCCACGGATGGTAGATCCGCCGAGTAAGAGGATTGAAATGTACATTGATGGGTTAGCACCGCAGATTCAGGGCATGGTGACGTCTTCCAGACCAGCCACGATACAACAAGCGATCCGGTTAGCTCACAAACTGACGGATCAAGCAGTGGCCCAAGGTGCGTTACCACCTAGGGGTTCAACCACTAAGGCCCGTGACAACCCGAGTAATGACAACAACAGCAACAGCAACCCGAGCAGCGGAAAGAGGAAGTTTGACAACACCAGATCCTCATCCTCGAACCTCCCACCGCAACAACACTACCGTAAGCCCGAATTCACTCGGAGCTTTAACAATCAAAGTCACAACAACAATAACAACGGTAGCGGGCAGGGTTCGAGCGGATATGCTGGGAGATATCCAAAGTGCAATAGGTGCAACTATCATCATGTTGGTCAGTGTGACCGTGTCAAGTGTCAAAGATGCGGAAAGATAGGTCACCAAGCGAAGGAATGTAGAGTTGACCTTGCGGCGAAGGGTGCTCCTAAGCCACCGATGACGACTAAGGGATGTTTTGAATGTGGACAGGAAGGTCATTTCCGGAAGGATTGCCCCAAGCTGAAACAGAATGACAATAATGGGGGTAATGGAAGTGGCAGTAATGGTGGAGGAAATGGCAAAGGAATAGCGTTTGTGATTGGATCGGGTCAAGCCCGCAATGATCCGCATGTGGTGTCTGGTAAGTTCCCTGTAAACGATTGTTTTGCTTCTGTTTTGTTTGACACTGGAGCTGATAGGAGTTTTGTGTCGAAAGCCTTTAGTCAACTCTTAGACTTAACTCCAACTCCGTTAGATGCTAAGATTCATGTTGAATTAGCTGACGGTAACACTATAGTAACGACTCATGTACTTGCGGGATGTAAGTTAAAACTGTCAGGTCATATTGTTGATATCGACCTTATTCCTTTTACGCTTAGTAGTTTCGATGTCGTTGTCGGCATGGACTGGTTATCCGAGAACCGAGCGGAGATTATATGTCACGACAAGATAGTTCACATTTCTACCCCTTCCGGCGAGATCATTTCGGTCCGAGGCGAGCGAAGCGGCATGACCACCAGCGTCATTACCCTTTTGAAGGCACAGAAGTATCTACGAAAGGGTCATCCGGCAATTTTGGCACAGATTGTTAAGAAACCAGCGGAGGAGAAACGAATTGAAGACATACCGGTTGTGCGAGACTTCCCGGAAGTTTTCCCAGAGGATTTGCCCGGACTCCCTCCTATTCGTCAAGTCGAATTCCAAATCGAGTTGACACCCGGTGCAGCACCCATAGCACGAGCCCCGTATCGGCTCGCACCGGCGGAACTTCAGGAGTTGTCCACTCAGTTGCAAGATTTGTTGGATAAGGGTTTTATCCGACCTAGCTCATCGCCATGGGGAGCCCCTGTCTTGTTTGTCCGAAAGAAAGACGGGACTTTCCGAATGTGCATCGACTACCGGGAGTTGAACAAGGTGACGGTCAAGAACCGTTATCCTTTACCCCGAATTGATGATTTGTTTGACCAGCTTCAAGGATCGAGTTACTACTCGAAGATTGATCTACGATCCGGTTACCACCAGCTGAGAGTGCGCGAAGAAGATATCTCAAAGACGGCTTTCAGAACACGGTATGGTCACTACGAGTTTTCGGTTATGCCTTTTGGCCTAACCAACGCGCCAGCCGTATTTATGGATCTCATGAATCGAGTATGCAAGGCGTACCTCGACAAGTTCGTGATTGTTTTCATCGATGATATTCTCGTCTACTCCAAGAACGAGACTGACCACGAAGAGCACTTAAGGGTAATTCTGGAACTATTGAAGAAGGAACAACTGTATGCTAAACTCTCGAAATGTGAATTTTGGCTTCGCGAGGTTCACTTTTTAGGACATGTGATCAACGAGAATGGTATCCATGTCGATCCCGGTAAGGTAGAGGCCATCAAAAACTGGGAAGCACCTAAGACTCCGACTGAGGTGCGACAATTCCTAGGACTGGCCGGCTACTACCGGCGTTTCATCGAGGGATTTTCAAAAAAATTGGTCAACCCCTCACCGCTTTGACCCACAAGGGCACTAAGTACAACTGGGGTGACGCGCAAGAATCCGCTTTTCAACTGTTGAAAGCAAGCTTTGTAGCGCCCCTATTTTAGCTCTCCCCGAGGGAACGGAAAACTTTGAGGTACACTGTGACGCATCTATACAAGGTCTCGGTTGTGTGCTGATGCAACTCGAGAAGGTTATAGCCTACGCCTCTAGACAACTACGGGTTCACGAGAAGAACTACACGACCCACGATTTGGAACTCGGAGCTGTAGTGTTTGCTCTTAAGATATGGAGGCATTACTTGTACGGTACCAAGTTTACCATTTACACCGACCACAAGAGTCTCCAACATATCTACGATCAGAAGGAGCTGAACATGCGACAGCGTCGTTGGGTCGAGCTGCTTAAAGATTATGATTGTGCCATCAAGTACCACCCTGGCAAGGCCAATGTGGTGGCCGACGCCCTCAGCAGAAAAGAAACAGATAAACCCAGAAGGGTGAGAGCATTGCAACTCACGATTCATGCCAGCTTACCCGATCAGATTCGCGATGCGCAACTGGAAGCTTTGAAAGGTGATAATTTTCCATCGGAACTCATGCGGGGCATGAGCAAGCAACTTGAAACCAGATCGGACGGGGTCCGATATTTTGAGAACCGGATTTGGGTTTCACGATACGGAGAGTTGAGAACTCTAGTGATGGACGAAGCTCACAAGTCCCGATATTCTATCCACCCTGGCTCAGATAAAATGTATCATGATTTAAAGGAACTTTACTGGTGGCCGAACATGAAAGCCGACATTGCCACCTACGTGAGCAAATGCTTGACTTGTGCCAGAGTCAAGATAGAATACCAGAAACCATCTGGTCTACTGCAACAACCGGAACTCCCAATGTGGAAATGGGAGCACATCTCAATGGACTTTATTACGGGTTTGCCTAAGACACCGACGGGATGCGATACCATCTGGGTGATCGTTGACCGGTTGACTAAATCGGCACACTTCCTAGCAATTAAGGAAACAGACAAAATGGAAAGACTGACTCGCGTATACATGAAAGAAGTGGTGCCTAGACACGGAGTGCCTGTCTCGATCATTTCCGATCGAGATTCTCGTTTCACCTCGCACTTTTGGAAGTCGCTGCAAAGCGCACTGGGCACCCGTCTCGATATGAGTATAGCATACCATCCTCAGACGGATGGGCAAAGTGAACGGACTATTCAGACCCTGGAGGACATGTTGCGTGCATGCGTGTTGGATTTCGGAAAAAGTTGGGAACCCCACTTACCTTTGGTAGAGTTTTCGTATAATAACAGCTACCACGCAAGTATTAACGCAGCACCGTTTGAAGCACTAGACGGACGGAAGTGTCGATCACCGCTCTGCTGGGCAGAGGTGGGTGACAGCCAAATCACTGGTCCAGAACTGGTACTCGAAACTTCGGAAAAGATTGTTCAAATCCGAAACCGCATGGCAGCAGCACGTGATCGCCAAATGAGTTACGCTGACAAGCGCCGAAAACCTCTCGAATTTCAAGTAAACGATCGAGTGTTACTCAAAGTCTCACCTTGGAAAGGTGTGGTTCGCTTTGGAAAGCGAAACAAACTCAACCCACGATATGTTGGTCCTTATCGGATAACGGAACGCGTTCGTCCAGTGGCGTACCGACTGGACTTACCAGCAGAACTCAGTAGTGTACATAATGTTTTTCACATGCCTATCCGATGAAACTCAAGTAGTCCCTTTAGAGGAACTACAAGTTGATGAACAGTTACGCTTCGTTGAAGAACCAGTTGAGGTTTTGGATTGGGAAACCAAAACGCTCAAGCACAGCAAAATTTCAATTGTTAAAGTTCATTGGAACTCGAGACGTGGACCGGAGTTCACGTGGGAACGCGAGAATCAAATGATGAAAAAGTATCCTCACCTTTTTGAAGGGCTGACCAAACATAGAAAACCGCGAAACCCGGCAAACCGTCAGAAATCACCGGAGGTATGAATTAAATTTCGGGACGAAATTTCTTTCTACTAGGGGATGATATGACAAACTGAAAATTTTTCTTACTTTTTCAGACACTCATCACGACTTGACTCAAATTTTCGGGACGAAAATTCTTTAACATGGGAATGATGTGACAATCGTCAATTTCAGGTTAACTCCGTTAATGCAACTCCGTCAATTCAAACTTTAGATTATTGAATCTAAACGCAAACCTCATTACATTTAAACTAGGGTTTAAATGACGCTTAACACTTACTACATGTGTAGTAGTCTTTCGGGATTTGCACCGAAACGCAAACGATTGATGAATAAACGAAAAACACTAAAACACTAATTATGTGATAATTATGTGTTAGGATTATGTGTTATGTGATAATATTATTGTCATGTTAATTTAATGTGCAAGTTATGATAGAATGTTCTAGAAAAAGTAATACTTAATGTTAACTTAATGTGCAAGTTATGATAGAATGTTCTAGAAAAAGTAATACTTAGGAGTTGAGGGGCCAAAGTGTAACATATTCCTTTATAAATACATGGTAAACCTAAACCCTAACCTCCTACCTATTCCCCTACTAAAATCGGCAGCCATCCCCTCCCTTTATTTCCTTGAGATCGATTAATATACACACACACACAATCAAGATCTTTCAAGTTTGATTGAAGATTAAGGTGCTAGGAAGGTATACACAACTATTCTATGTATCCTCTATGTTTAATTGTTAGTTTTATTGGGTTAATTGTAAACCTTTATGGCTGATTTCTTGGTATTATGTTATTCATGTGATTCTTGATTTAATTGATGATGATTGATAACTAGATTTGATATTGTTGCATGATTATTGTTGTCTTTGAGTTTGATATCAAGTAAAACCCTAACTATGTATGTATGGTATGATTGATAGGAGTTATGATGTCTAGAATGTTCTATGAATGATTTGTGATCTATAGATAGTTAAATTGTTGAGTTTGGATGAAAACAGTTTCTGGACAGATTGTGTTGTTGATGATGGAATGACTGTAACGGGATGTAAAATTGGTAAATGAATGAGATAATTGATACTACAGTAAACTAGGTTGAGTCTAGTTTCTAAAGAATATAAATTTGTAATTTTTGGACGTGTGAAAGTTAACTTTTATGATTTTACAAAAACGTGGTGCAAAGCTGAGTTGTTAGACCTGCTGTTAGGTTGTTTTGTAAATGTTATATCTCATGATCTACGAGGCCAATTGGGTTGGTTCCACTTCTGGAAGTTGACTTATTGAGTTAGGAACCTAACCCAAGTGGTCCTGCATTTATTGGATTTTTCGTTTAACGGGAATTGCAAATAACATTCTGTTGCGCATGAATCTGACTGATATGAGTTTGCTGTAATGTTTTGGTCATTATAAGAAAAATATGTGGAATAAAAATAAGATAAAATATGTTCTGGAAACCTAAGATATGTATGCTTCTGTGGTGATTTTTGGTGAATTAATTGAGACGTTATGATCGGTGAAATAGTACAATCTTTCAAGTAGAAATTCTGTCATAATGAAACTAACTGCTGAGTTGTGTAAAAATGCATGAAATATGATAGTTTTTGTATATTTGTTATGTTTTGACCAAAATACCCTTGCGGGGAATAGTTGCTAATAAGTATGTTATTAATACGTGACACGAAAGTAATTGCTCACTCATGTATCATATCACAATTTTACTTGTTTAAGTCACACACGATTCACAAACGAAACACGAAACATGTTACGTGCATAGGTATTATGTGCCGAGTCTAGAGACTCGTTAAACATTCCGATACTTAGAAAATCTCTTTGTTATTTTAGAACGCTAGAGAGTTTTCTACGACGCGCATCACTCGGTGATCTAGATCGGATATTCTTCGCAAACAGTGAGTTCACTTACCCCACTCTTAAACTGTTTTCAAACGTTTTTCACTTGGGGGAGATAACATACTCCGATAAACATATTTTCTGAGATAAACGCATATGAAAGATTTTGTTATAAATTATATATCACTTGTAAAGGCTAAGCGGCATACGTAACATTTGAAGTCCCACACATCGGACCGGTTAATATTTGGAATAGCGAGTCACTTTTGGGTAGTACTACTGGGTTTGACAAACCCCACCCGACGCTAAGCTCAACTGGAGGTTGAGTGGGTGTAAATTTTGGCTAACACTTACCATGGTCTGGAGGACCTGGTGACGGGCACTTGATAAACAGTCAGCTTCGGTCGCGAACCACTTAGCGATACTTGTTGTATAGATTAGCTACCTATCGATATATAATTTGACATAACACTATCTGGTAATGCAAAACACTTAAACGCTGTAACGTGGTTACACACTTAAACGCTGTAACGTGGTTACACACTTAAACGCTGTAACGTGGTTACACACTCAAACGCTGTAACATGGTTACACACTCAAACGTCGTAACGGGGTTACGCAACACTTAAACGTCGTAACGGGTTACGCAACACTTAAACGTCGTAACGGGGTTACGCAACACTGAAACGCCGTAACGAGGTTACGCAAAACGCTTAAACGCCGTAACGTGGTTACGCAAAACGCTTAAACGCCGTAACGTGGTTACGCAAGACACTTAACGTAAAACGCTGAACGCAAACGCTAAACGATTTATTTTTATATAACTTGTGAACTCACCAACCTCGTGTTGACCCTTTTAGTATGTTATTCTCAGGTAGCCGAGGCGGGCGCGCGGTCTAGGAACATGCATTGTTTGAATCATCTTTATTTATATGGTTTACGCTTCCGCACTTACTTTCATTTAAACGTTTTTCTTTGGTTTGGTTATAACTAATGATTCCGATCCTGCCAGTTCACACCCTCTGACGGTAAAACTCCGTTAGTGGATTTTGAGGGTGTGACTACCCGCCTACAAGAATATAAATCTATACAAGCTAAATCTATCCTAGCAGTGGGAAGGGATCTTCAGGATCAAGCTTCAGGGCCACTTCCACTTGGACCAGCACCATCAGTAGAGTGTGGCGGTTCAAGGAAAGCTTTAAGGATAGCTAGCCCATCATCAGCAGCAGCAACTTCGTTCACCTTCTCCACCAACGGATGCGGGAAGGCGGCATACTGATTCACTGCTTGGTCGTATACAGCTTCAGTATCTACATCAAATAAAGGGAAGTTGGAAGGCGGGATGCCTTTCTCAACGAACCCTAGACCAAGCAGGAAACCGGCCTTTTCCCCATCCTCATGAGAAGCGTTGAGGGCTGCGCTCATAGCATCGTCATAAGACGTCTCCGTGAAGACCCGATGCACAACCTACAAAAAATAAATACAAGTATCAAAACCTTTTCTATTTACAAAGAAAAGCGTGAAGACATGAAGCTAAACATACCTGAGACAACGCTTCTCGAAGAAGCCATTCCTTGGCAACCAGAGCCTCCTGGAGGGCAGCTTGAGCTTCGTTACGGGCACGTTCGGCTTCACTTTTGTTGAGGTTGGCAAGCAACACTTCTTTAGCCGCAGCCACTTCGACGCCCTTTAGCTTCCGCTCAGTGTAGTCAAGCACCCCCCTCTGGTCCAAGATCTCTTGGAGCTTTTTGGCGTCTTCCATCGCCAAGGCATCATGAGCCTGCTGGAGAGCCTCTAATTTGGCTTTAAGCTCCTCATTCTCCACGCGTAGAGGCTCAGCAACAGCTTCAGCCTTGGTGGCCCTTTCAGTTGCGTTCCTAGCAGTTTCCTTAGCCAGCCGAAGCTGTTCATTAACAGCTTGGGCAGCCTTGGAACGGGCCTCGAGACGGGCCTGAACCTCAATTTCAAGGGCCTTGAACGCCTTCTCCTTCTCCGCGGCCGCGGCGGAGAGCCTCCTATTCTCCTCCCGGACAGCCCGCGCCTGAGCTACTTCTTGAATGCGAGCTGCTTTTAACTTGTCGTTTTCACGACAAAGCAGCTCGACGCGCGGCTGCATCCGGGCCAGGAGAACCCGAAGCTCATTGGTTAGCCTACCCTCCTGGTAGCTAGCCATGGCTTCCCCCAACGCACCACTGGGAGCTGCGTGACGAGCCCAATCCACGCACTCCACAGGTGTGCGAAGGGTTGTTCCTCGGCGGATGTTCCATCGTGGAACATACACTTCATTGGAATCCGACACTGCAAAAAACAAAAAGCAGTTAGGAAAATATGATATAAAAAAAAAAAAAAGGCCAAAAGAACCCTACGCACCTGTAGGGTCAATAACAGGCCGATAGCCGCCAAACCCATCACCTGAACCCAAGGGAAATCCGTTCAAGAGGTCAGGTAGATGGGAAGGAGGCAGACGTTGGCGAGAAGCCCCATGCATACCTGAAGGATCGGCCGTCGTTGCCGATGACGGAGGAGGCATGGTAAAGGCCGCCGCGGCCGCCGCGGTCGCCGCTGCGGAATCCGCAGCAAAAGTAACCGCCGGCTCAGTGAAAGATGCGGTAAAAATGGCACTCACAGCCGGCGGTGATGTCATCACAGCTGGAACAGTTGGCTCAATAGAATGAGCAACTGAACCAGCGGAAGCAGGCGCAGCCGCCTGGGTCGTCGCCTCAGGTAGGCTGACCAAGCCTACCGTCATGGGCGGGGGGGGGGGGTACTCCTCCCCGCTCCACCCTGGAATGCGTCAACATCCACGCCTGCACAAAGAAGATAAGTATTAATGATGGAAAGCTATGAAGTTAAAAATATAGTTTGTACTTACGGGTTTTCTTGAGTCTAAAAGTGCGGACAGGCGGGGATGAACCCGATGGAGCCGGCCTCTTCACGCCGGTCACTGTTGTCATCCTGGGCTCTCCGGAGGTGACAATCGTCGCAGCCTCCGGAGCAGTGGTCTTATCACCACCGGGGTTCCCCGCCACCTTCTCGCTCTCGGCCTCTGAGTCAGACCGAGGCAATGGATCGGCAGTGGAGGCCACCTTCTCCTTCCCCTTCCCGCCGGCAGCTTTCTTCTTCCGCACCAACGGAGGACCATCTGCGGATTCCTCATCAGAACATAAGATTAGAGGAATGCCAGCAGAGGTTTCAGCATTGAGGGGTCGAGGGTTGAATAACGCCTTACCTGGCCGCCTGGCGCTCAGGATCTCGTGGCCTAGCGGGTAGACCTCCACGAACCGATCCGCCGTTTGTTCTAGGATGGGCAACTCGTTCTCATCTAGAGCACGAGTACCCATCCGAGCGGGACTGTCAGCCTCCCGCGGGTACAGGAGCGACTGCAAGTCGTTCCCCTCTGAAATAAACAGAAAAGAAGTTAGAAGAGATTCTAAATCAACAAAAAGAAACAGAGCATACCGTAAGGAACAGAGTTCAAACCGTATTCGAGGACGATCGGGATCTTTTGCGCATCCGCATCCTTCCACACCCGGCTCATCCCGAGCATCACCATCCCGGACTCCGCAAACCGGTAAACCGGAGATTAGACCCGGGATATCTTCGAAAACCATTCCGCCTCCTGGTAGTTGGAGGCGTGAAGGCTGGGAAGTGCTTGCCCATTCTTGAACTTCATGGCAAGGGGGATGGCGCGAGCGGAGATGTAGAAGAATTCCCGCTTCCACGAACGAAGACTGCGCTCGGTTGCGCAAATCTTCAAACCCTTGATTCGGGTTATCAGCGTATACCACCCCTGGATGCACCTCCAAGAGTAGAAGGTCATCAGGCGGTCGACAAAGGGCTCAATGCCCAGAATCCGGCACACCCACTCGAAGTGGCGAATCTTCGCGATCGCCATCGGGTGCACCTCGGTCAGGTGTACACCGTGCCTCTCTAGGACACGGTACACAAACTTTGTCAATGGGAACCTAAGATTCCCATAGACAAAGAATGCAGCATATACCCCGATCTTGCCTCTGGGGGCATCATACACCGTCTGATGGGGTTCAGGAAACTCAGGCTCGAGAGACTCGAGCATGAACTTCCTGACGATGTACTGATATAGATCGACAGGCAGAGCACACTGGCACTCGCCAGCAGTACTCTTGTCATCGGCGTACACCCCAGCCTCCTGGGCTGTAGCCTCAAGATCGTGAGACGACATCTTGCAGATATGAAAGAAGAAAACGATTTCAAGAGAATGCTCGACTGAAAAGATGAGTATTCGCCGGAAATCGTTTTGAAGATGAAGAGAGAAGTGAAAGTGTGGATTACAAAGAACCCTCTCCCCCTTTATATACTAATCGCAATTAATGCGATGAATTTAATGCGGAAGAGAGAGAAATCGAAGGTGCAATGAAACTATGACACGTGGCAAAAAGCAAGCTGGCAACAGCTGTTGAAAGGATGCGTACCATTAATTTCGCGGCCACGCGCCCGAAAAATCGCGCCCACGCGCCTGAAAAAGCGTCTGGAATGACCATGTACTGTCACGTCACCATAACTTCCTGCACGTCCTGACACAGTCAGAAGAAACCGTCGCACGACGTTTCAGAGGTTTGGACTGTTCTTATCCTTTCACCAACTCTTTGAATTTCAAAAAGATTCAAAAGTAAGCGGGAAAATACCCCTTACCTTGGCAACCAAGTAACTGTAAGACAGGTGCGGGTACAGTGTAAAGGCAAAACCCTTCACATACTTAGCACCTGCAGGGAATTGAAGCCAAGAATACCTCGGCAACCAAGTAACTATAAGACGGGTGCGGGTACAGTATAAAGGCAAAACCCTTCACATACTTAGCACCCGCAGGGAATTGACGCCAGGAATACATTGGAAGTAAAGTAACCGTAAGACGAGTGCGGGTACAGTGTTAAGGCAAAACCCTTCACATACCTAGCGCCCCGCAGGGAATTGAAACCAAGAAGGATCTTCTGGGCAATGCTTGCGGAAACGGGAATAACATCCCCGCATAGCGGGAACGTCGAGAACTACATTGTTTGAAGCTCCAAGATGGAATTGATGGTTTTAACATAATTGATCACTATGTCCAAAACTACCAAAACCTCATGGAGAATCCACACAAGTGGGACTCAACGCTCCTGACTTGCGAGGAGGTTACAGACCTACCCGCATCATACCCAAAGATCAAGCAGGAAAGTCGGGAATTTCTGCAAGTGACATAAGGACTTCCGCGGGAAGAATCCCCATGGAAAACCTTAAAAATAAACCCTTTTCAAAACCCTTTGCTTAAGTCCAAAAGTTCACCTCACTTTATTAAACATTCATGAGAAGAACATTGGACTGGGGGGACTTGAAGAGGTAGGTCCCAGCAGAGCCCAGTTGGACCCGCAGGACTCACCTTGAAGAGAGACGTCTGCGCAGAAACTAACTGGATCCGCAGGACCCACCGTGCTCAGAGACGTGACGTCCTTACGCGCAGTACGCAAGCTGATCCCGCAGGAAATGCCTCCCAATGGTGTACTCTGCCTGTTCCCGCAGCTGCGGATACAAGCCATCAGGGAAGGCCACCCGCGCAGCAAGGCTACACGCACAAGGCACTTAGCTCTCAATAATTCAGTTGTCACCTGAAGGAATGAGCAAAGCCGGGAACAATCCCGCACAGAGGCGGGAGGGGGAATACTCCCGCCCAAATAAGCCAGTCCGTACGGTCGGGAAGATCTTCTGTACTGTACCTGACGAGGTATGGGCAAAAGATCTGACCAAAGATACGACAGCTCATTGACAACAGTATGGCGAGCAGCATGCTCTTGTACTGTATGTCACTATTAGCCGCTGCCTACTCACCAACTCCTGTCATACCACGTGCATAGCCGGCAGTTGGTGGAAAAGGAATAGTACACAGCAGGCCTGGTCACTGTCAGCCGCTGCCTACCCACCAACTACCAGCATGGCACGTGCGTAGGCCACAGTTGGTAGAACAGGAATACTATTCAGCCGGCTACACCTTCTTGGAAACCTACCTTCGGCTATAAATACCCCAAATGGTATGATCATCTCATCTTATCATCATATACTATCTCGTATTACATATTATACCTGATATATGCTCTAGCAATCTCTTAATATACATTTATATTCAAGAGCAATCTAGTCTGATTCTCACGCCGGAGGGTGGTCATAAGGAGGAACCCCCCCCCCCCTTCTCAGTGACGAGCTCACGGTGTCTGTTTTACAGGTTATCAGAAGAACCATCTTTGCCGGGTCTAACCCCTCGTGAGAAACATCTATCTAACCCCCAGTGTGCCATTTGATTCCTCTCTAGCTTGGTCTTGGATTCACATTTTTGTTGTCAATGGTTTCCGACTATAACTTCTTAAGTGTCACATGTCGACAGAAGATATGATTTACCTGATTTTGTTGGATAGCGAGCTATTAGTGAAATAGTGGTGTCCCGTTTTTTTTTCTTGCAACAGAGTGACAGACTCTTCTAATGGCTTAAAAACGCTTTATCATTCTTTTTAACACAAAGAGTTGTTGAAGGTTCTATTATTAGTACTGTTTGTCATTCTTTTTAACTTCTCAAGTGTCATATTAGTACTGTTTGTCATTCTTTTTAACACAAAGAGTTGTTGAAGGTTCTATTATTGATATTGTTCGATTGTCTTTATAGTTAGTCACTTAGTTGATCAAAAATTATTTTGTTATAGCTCTTGAGTTATTTACAAGATATTTAAAAAAAGTTATATGTTTCCTGCTTTGCAAATATATATTTAGTAAAAAAACAAAACAAAACAAAACATAATATCCTCAAAACCCTAACCAAATAAGTGGAGGAAGTGTGTGGAACCTAAAATTTGTATTGGGCCTTTGAAGACGCAATTAGTTTTTACTTTTCAATGTTTAAACGCCAAACGTAATTATTAAATCACTTCTATAGTTTTACTTTTTGTTATTTAAATGTGAAACGTAATAATTACTCTAAATAACTTCATATTCGTTTTTAGTAATTATGAATTTCAATCATTACAAGATTTTTCACCCTGTTAATTATATATAGCTTTTGACGACTTTGAATGTTGTTTTCAACATGGAATCTTTACTTAAGCCGTTTACATTATTAATTATTCCTTTTGTTTTTTATTAATTGATTACGTTAAAAAAACGTAAACAAGAAAAAAATTTAGATTTGAGTATTATATTTAGTCTAAAATATGATAAGAAAACATAAAATACACATGTTTTAGTTTTGACCAAATTAATATTCTTAGCTAAACGGGTTGGTCTCGTGTCTATCTGAAGTAAGGGTGCTAATCAGGTTTAGTATTCGGGTTTCAGGTTAATCACTACTACACAAAATCACGCAAGATTAGTTTAATTGACTTGGTTTATTCGTTTTTTATGTTTGAAGGTCTAATTGATACCCGACTCCTATAACAATTAGTTTGATTGGTTTTCAAAAGTATTCGGGTAATGGATTTGCTAAAGTCGCGGATAGAATCAAATAATTTTCTATCACCCCTACTTAAATTGGAGCTTTACCCTTACAAAACAATAGTGTTTGTAAGGTTAAGATAACCCATCTAACTAAAATTTAGTTACTAAATATATTAAGATACTTAGAAATGATAAAGCTATACTAAACCCTCAATTAAACATTGAATAGGCTTAACTAAACATGCACTCTTTTAAGTTTTTAACAGTTTAACATTGTTATTTAGTTTTAACACTTTTATCCATGCTGGCAATCGGTATTCATAGTATAGTAAATAATTAAAATCCGGTCCCATAAGGCATAAGTCTATATATGTTCAATGGTGGGTATAACATTGTCCACATTATGATATTATATGCATATTGAGCTGGCCTGATTGATATCAACTGTATAAACCACCCTACAATGGAAACGAAGTATGAGAAAGACAGTGAACTTTACCCATTAGATTCATCTTGTAGAAAGCTTTCCTCCATTCATTCATGAAAGGCTGATGAATAAACTAAAAGATACAAGAGGATAATGCAATCTAGGATGTTGAACGGATTTGATACTTTGTTTCTGGCTTAATTAGTTAATTGGTTCAGGTTATTCGGGTTCGTGATGATAAAGGTGTATCGAATACCCAACCCAAATGGCAATAGGCTTAATTAGATTTCGGGCAGTGGGTGTTTGGATGATCAATTGATATCGGGTACAAGAAAAATGGAGGCCTAATTTGACGAGGTTGTAGGTTAACTCATTGAATATTATACAAAATTGATTTGTGACCAAAACCTAGTTAATTTGTCGAATAATTAAAAAAGAATTGAACATCGAGTTATGTATTTTAATTTATTGGACAAATAGTAAAAGTGTAAAACCCTACAATTTTAGTTGAAATCCGTAGAAGCAACTTTAAGATATTAAACCCTGGCATGTTCTTCAAAGAATAGTCAACATTTAAACCACTTTAAAAGACATTATCGCCGATGCTTCGAAGTAAGACGTTCGTTCAAGACTACCGACAAGCTCGTATGTATCAATTGTTATCCACACTCTCCATTATCTCTTCTTCGGACTCTTGAACGTAGCTAGATCCTAAAAAGTACTTGAACTCACTTGATCCAACTATCCGTTCAAATGAAACTTGCAAAGTTCCATCTAACTCATGGTTGGATGTGTTGCCTTCTTTATAAGAGTACCATTTTCAGGTAATGTTATAACAATTATCATAATGTAATGTTTATCAATATTATTTGTTTTTGTCTACGAGAAAGCCATCCATCTTAAATTACTTTATTTACTCTCACTCACATTTTTTAAATCTAGATCGACTTCTCTTTTACATCCGTAGAAAATACATTTATAGCGAGTCATTTGTAGTTTTTATATTTCAATTAAATTCCTTAATAGCTCTCTGAATTATGTATTTCACTATTATATTAAAGTATTTCATGAGTATACAAAATCATTAAGCTGATAAGAGAGAAAGGTTCTGCAAAAACCGACAGTGTTCTTTCATTTGAAAAGAAAGTTCCAAATAGTATGTCTAAAACAAATCAAATGATGTCCTTTGTATATGGGTCGAACCATCACACTAATATTTGAGGTGAAATGTTACAACTATTTACTTAAGAGTATACTAGATGGTTGTTATAACTACTTGCACAACTATTATATCATTGGGAAGCACTAGTTAAGTGTGACATTTGTCGGTTCACTAATTAGAATGTATAATCTTTTGTAAAGAAATCTAATAACAAATCCTGATTTTCTTTATGTGAACATATTACCACTTTTTCCATAATAATGAGTTTTAACAACTTTATATTAAAATTTTGAATTGTATTACAATTTTTAACTTTCAGTAAATATTTCATGCCACTCTTTAATTGCTTGACTTATCATCATGTTTATATGGTGGTTGATGTGTTCAAACCATGTTTACAAAATAGAGGTTCCATTAGGCTAAAGGGTTTCTCCCCCCTGTTGTGGTTTCTTACTGAAAGTAGTTTGCGGGTCGAAACTAATTATAGGGTGAACTGATGTACGAGCTTCTCTTTAGCTAGGACGTGTCAGCCTAGCACCCCACGGTTTCATACTCGAATAAAGATAAGCGGGTGAGTCAGTGATCCGTCAGTAATCCAAATTGACGTTCAAAAAAGTTTCATGTTTACAAGGTTAATTTATCGCCCGGCCAGCACCGTCTCTTGCCACCGACCTCCCGTCCTCCGCCACCACCAAGTTCCAACCATCATCATCATCCAAACATTGAAACAAATAGAAGTGTTTGCATGTTTATGCTATATATTGTATTACATATAAAATCAAGAATTAAATTATCAGAACCATTGTGCCACCATAACTTAAACCTGTGTCACCATATTTGAGACCAACATTAATTAGCTCAGACTAGCACTGGGTGCAAACATAATAACAACCATATTGACTATGAATTAGGGCAAATCAATAATATGTCACAAAAACATTAAATAAATATAGATAACAACAAAACATATTATGGTTCGAGTAAGAACTCGACACAATTACATGTATATATATACTATATATATAGTTAGCTTTCTGATGGAAAATAATTATATGAAACCAAGAAAACCCTGATCATCTAACTATTTAGAAAATGGGAATTAAAAAAGAGGCGTAGAAGTAAGGAAAGAAGTGCCGGTGCCGGTGCCGGTGCCGGTGGTAATGGGTTGGTGTTGCTGTAGAAACATGAGGTAGCTAGCTAGAGGCATTATTAATTTATATGTTTTTATCTATTTATTTATTATTACTGTTAATATTACTATTATTATTATTATCATTATTATTTTTATTATGGGTTTGAATTAAATACAAATGAAATTAGTGTACTGATTTTGAGAATCAAATCGATATATAGAATGAGAGTAATTTTGTAATTGCACCATAGATTCATTACATAATTGTTACTCTACTTGTATATATAATTATTATACTTGATTTTCACAATTAATATGTTAATTTCATTTGTACGTTAAATTTCTCATTTTTATTATTACTATTATTATTATTATTAACAAGTTAATACTATGCTTACAACCAAAAGATTGTTGGTTTTAGTCTCATCTGAGACATGTGGTAAAATAGGTTGAAAGAAACTTTAGTTATTCAAAATATCGAGCTCACCCAAGTTTTCTTCACGCTGTGTGTTACATCAGAGAGTTCTGCTATTGTGATGGCACAACGACTGTCAAGTGGCAGTCGGCGGTATAGTTTCCCCATGGGAACACTTAAGCTTGAGCCAGCGTTGGCTCGATTAAGATAATATAATCTGGACAGAGTGAGACATCAACGCTCTCAAAAAATTTTGAAGAGACGATGGCCTATAAAATAAAGGTTCTCTTGCAACGTACTGTAGCCTGTAGGGAAGTTTGGGGCGACATATCAGCCTACAAATTTGATTGCAAATTCTTTTCGACCTATCATTTTGGTTCATTTTTATCATCTTGTATATTTCTTTAATTTAAAAAATAAAAGGTAATTGTAGTTCTACATAGAATTACATGCATGTTTTGCCTATGTGAAATATAAAAAGGTGTTACTAAATCTTTGATCAATCAATTTACTCAAGCTCATTCCAGATTATGGTTTACTTTCAAAGGTTTTTATTTCTACTTTCTAGCACAATCGTCGCACTAGATCGAGTGACTGGACTTAACCTAGAGGCCAGAGAGACCTGAGACGATACGAAATCAAACCGAAGATTAGAGGTTTAACATCGGTCATTTGGTTACTGAAGAAACACTAAGTGAACCCACGGGCATATTATAGATAATCTGGGGGTTAAGTAATGTTTCCCACGAGGATGAGGTCCAGCAGAGAAGGTTGTTCTTCAGGGGACCTGCAAAACAGACACCGTAAGCTCGTCACTGAGAAGGGGGGGTTCCTCCTTGTGACCACCCTCCGGCGTGAGAATCAGACTAGATTGCTCTGAATATAAGTGTATATTAAGAGATTGCTAGATAAGATTGAGATATCAGATGATGTCCTTACCATTCCAAGGTGTTGGAGTATTTATAGCCGAAGGTAGGTTTCCTAGAAGGTACAGCCGGCTGAATAGTATTCCTGTTCTACCAACAGTGGACTACGCACAGGCCATGCTGGTTGGTGGATAGGCTACGGCCAACAGTAAAGGTCGGCTGTATACTGTTCCTTTACTGCCGGCTACGCACTGTTCCACCAACTGTAGGCTGCGCGCGTCCCATCGTAAGGGTTGGTGAGTAGGCAGCGGCTAATAGTGACAAACAGTACTAGAGGGTGCTCCTCCTCGTATTGTTGTCGGTGAGCTGTCACCCTGTGATTGGTTCATGGGCTGCTCTTGTCAAATTGTCTGTTCCGCCCATACCTTAGTAGGTATAGTACGAAAGACCTTCCAGAAGCATACGGACTGGCTCATTTAGGCGGGAGTATTCCCGCCTTGCTCATTCCTTCATGTGACTACTGAAGTAGCGAATGCCTTGTGCGTGTAGCCTTGCTGTTAGTGCGGGTAGCCTTCCCTGATGGCTTGTATCCGCAGCTGCGGGAACAGGCGGGGTACTTCGCCATTGGGAGGCTTTCCCTGCGGGTACAGCTGGCGTACCGCGCGTAAGGTTCTCTGAGCATGGTGGGCCCTGCTGGAGCAGTTGGTTATTGCGCAGACGTCCCTATTCAAGGTGAGTCTTGCGGGTCCAACTGGGCTCTGCTGGGACCTACCTCTTCAAGTCCCCCCAGTCCAATGTTCTTCTCATGAATTATTAATAAGTGAGGTGAACTTTTGGACTTAGCAAGGAGTTTTTGAAAAGGGTTTAGTTTTTCGGTTTTCCGTGGTGATTCTTCCCGCGGTTTTCCTGATGTCACGCAGAAATTCCCGACTTTTCTGCTTGATCTTTGGGTGTGAAGCGGGTAGGTTTGTAACCTCCTCGTACGTCAGGAGCGTTGAGTCCTACTTGTGTGGATTCTCCGTGGGGTTTTGGTAGTTTTCAACATACTGATCAATTATGCTAAAACCACCAATCCCATCATGGAGTTTCGAACAATTATAGTTCTCGACGTTCCCGTCATGCGGGGATGTTATTCCCGTTCCCGCCAGCATGGCCCAGAAGATCCTTCTTGGTTTGAATTCCCTGCAGAGTGCTAAGTATGTGAAGGGTTTTGCCTTGACACTGTACCCGCACTTGTCTTACGGTTACTTTACTTCCAAGGTATTCCTGGCGTCAATTCCCTGCGGGTGCTAAGTATGTGAAGGGTTTTGCCTTAACACTGTACCCGCATCCATCTTACGGTTACTTGGTTGCCGAGGAATTCTTGGCTTCAATTCCTTGCAGGTGCTAAGTTTGTGAAGGGTTTTGCCTTAACACTGTACCCGCACCTGTCTTACAGTTACTTGGTTGCCAAGGTAAGGGGTATTTTCCCGCTTACTTTTGAATCTTTTTGAATTTTGAATTTTGAAATTCGAAGAGTTGGTGGAAGGATAAGAACAGTCCAAACCTCTGACACGTCGTGCGACGGTTTCTTCTGACTGTGTCAGGACGTGCAGGAAGTTATGGTGACGTGACAGTACATGGTCATTCCAGACGCTTTTTCAGGCGCGTGGGCGCGATTTTTCGGGCGCGTGGCCGCGAAATTAATGGTATGCATCCTGTCAACAGCTGTTGCCAGCTTGCTTTTTGCCACGTGTCATAGTTTCATTGCACCTTCGTTTTCTCTCTCTTCCGCATTAATTTCATCGCATTAATTGCGATTAGTATATAAAGGGGGAGAGGGTTCTTTGTAATCCACACTTTCACTCTTCTCTTCATCTTCGTTGCGATTTCCGGCGAATACTCACCTTTTCAGGCAAGCATTCTCCCGAAATCGTTTTCTTCTTCTTTTACAAGATGTCTCGTGATCTCGAATCTGCAGTCGATGACAAGAGTACTGCTGGCGAGTGCCAGTGTGCTCTGCCTGGCGATCTGTATCGGTACGTCGTCAGGAAGTTCATGCTCGAGTCTCTCGAGCCTGAGTTTTCCTAAACCCCACCAGACGGTGTACGATGCCCCCAGAGGCAAGATCGGGGTATATGCTGCATTCTTTGTCTATGGGAATCTTAGGTTCCCATTGACAAAGTTTGTTTACCGTGTCCTTGAGAGGCACGGTGTTCATTTGACCGAGTTGCACCCCATGGCGATCGCCAAGATTCACCACTTCGAGTGGGTGTGCCGGATTTTGGGCGTTGAGCCCTATGTTGACCGCCTGATGACCTTCTACACTTGGAGGTGCATACAGGGGTGGTATACCCTGACAACCCGAATCAAGGGTTTAAAGATCTGCGCGACCGAGCGCAGTCTTCGCTCGTGGAAGCGGGAGTTCTTCTTCATATCCGCTCGCGCCATCCCCATTGCCATGAAATTCAAGAATGGGCAAGCACTTCCCAGCCTTCACGCTTCCAACTACCAGGAGGCGGAATGGTTTGCGAAGATATCTCGGGTCCAATCTCCGGTTTACCGGTTTGCGGAGTCCGGGATGGTGATGCTGGGGATGAGCCGGGTGTGGAAGGCTGCGGATGCGCATAAGATCCCAATCGTCCTCGAATACGGTTCGAACTCTGTTCCTTACGGTATGCTTTCTTTCTTTTTGTTGATTTAGAATTTCTTCTAACTTTTTTCCTGTTTATTTCAGAGGGGAACGACTTGCAGTCGCTCCTGAACCCGCGGGAGGCTGACGGTCCCGCACGGATGGGTACTCGCGCTCTAGATGAGAACGAGTTGCCCATCCTAGAACAAACGGCGGATCGGTTCGTGGAGGTCTATCCGCTAGGCCATGAGATCCTTAGCGCCCGTCGGCCAGGTAAGGCGCTCTTCGACCCTCGACCCCTCAATGTTGAAACCTCTGCTGGAATTCCTCTAATCGTATGTTTTGATGAGGAATCCGCAGATGGTCCTCCGTTGGTGCGGAAGAAGAAGGCTGCCGGCGGGAAGGGGAAGGAGAAGGTGGCCTCCACAGCCGATCCAGCGCCTCGGTCTGACTCGGAGACCGAGAGCGAAGAGGTGGCGGGGAATCCCGGTGGTGACAAGATCACCATTCCGGAGGCTGTGACAACTGTCACCGAAGAGCCCAGGATGACAACGGTGACCGGCGTGAAGAGGCCGGCTCCATCGGGTTCATCCCCGCCCGTCCGTACTTTCAGGCTCAAGAAAACCCGTAAGTACAAATTTCCTTTAGCTTTTATCTTCATAGCTTAATATCATTTAACACTTTTCTTTGTGCAGGCGTGGATGTTGACGCATTCCAGGGTGGAGCGCAGAGAAGTACCTCCCCGCCAATGACGGTAGGCCCGGTCAGCCTACCTGAGGCGACGACCCAGGCGACTACGCCTGCGCCTGCTTCCACTGGTTCAGTTGCTCACTCCGTTGAGCCGACTGTTCCAGTTGTGATGACGTCACCGCCGGCTGTGAGTGCTATTTTTACAGCATCTTTCACCGAGCCGGCGGTAACTTTTGCTGCGGATTCCTCGGCGGCGACCGCGGCGGCTGCTACCATGCCCCCGCCATCGGCAACGACGGCCGATCCATCAGGTACGCATGGGGCTTCTCGCCAATCTCTGCCACCTTCCCATCTGCCTGACCTCTTGGATGGATTTCCGTTGGGTTCAGGTGATGGGTTCGGCGGCTATCGGCCTGTAATTGACCCTACAGGTGCGTAGGGTTCTTTTGACCCATTTATATATATTTTTTCTTTATCATCTTTTCCTAACTGCTTTATGTTTTTTGCAGTGTCGGATTCCAATGAAGTGTATGTTCCACGATGGAACATTCGCCGAGGAACAACCCTTCGCACCCCTGTGGAGTGCGTGGAGTGGGCTCGTCACGCTGCTCCTAGTGGTGCGTTGGGGGAAGCCATGGCTAGCTACCAGGAGGGTAGGCTAAGCAATGAGCTTCGGGTTCTCCTGGCCCGGATGCAGCCGCGCGTCGAGCTGCTTTGTCGTGAAAACGACAAGTTAAAAGCAGCTCGCCTTCAGGAAGTAGCTCAGGCGCGGGCTGTCCGGGAGGAGAATAGGAGGCTTTCCGCCGCGGCGGCGGAGAAGGAGAAAGCGTTCAAGGCCCTTGAAGTCGAGGTTCAGGCCCGTCTCGAGGCTCGCTCCAAGGCTGCCCAAGCTGTTAATGAACAGCTTCGGCTGGCTAAGGAGACTGCTAGGAACGCGACTGAAAGGGCCACCAAGGCTGAAGCTGTTGCCGAGCCTCTACGCGTGGAGAATGAAGAGCTTAAAGCCAAATTAGAGGCTCTCCAGCAGGCTCATGATGCTTTGGCGATGGAGGACGCGAAGAAGCTTCAAGAGATCCTGGACCAGAGGGGCGTGCTTGACCACACTGAGCGGAAGCTAAAGGGCGTCGAAGAGGCTGCTGCAAAGGAAGTGTTGCTTGCCAACCTTAATAAAAGTGAAGCCGAACGCGCCTGTACCCAAGCTCAAGCCGCCCTCCAAGAAGCTCTGGTTGCCAAGGAATGGCTTCTTCGAGAAGCGTTGTCTCGGGTAAGTCTAGCTTCATGTCTTCACGCTTTTCTTTATAAATAGAAAAGGTTCTGATACTTGTATTTTTTCTTTGTAGGTTGTGCATCGGGTCTTCTCAGAGACGTCTTATGACGATGCTATGAGCGCAGCCCTCAACGCTTCTCATGAGGATGGGGAAAAGGCCGGCTTCCTGCTTGGTCTAGGGTTCGTTGAGAAAGGCATCCCGCCTTCCAACTTCCCTTTGTACGATGTGGATACTGAAGCTATTTACGACCAAGCAGTGAACCAGTATGCCGCCTTCCCGCATCCTGTGGTGGAGAAGGTGAACGAAGTCGCTGCTGCTGATGATGGGCTAGCTATTCTTAAAGCCTTCCTTGAACCACCACGCTCTACTGATGGAGCGGGTCCAAGTGGAAGTGGTCCTGAAGCCTGATTCTGAAGATCCCTTTCCACCATTAGCGTAGATTTTTGCTTTTGTATAGCTATCTTTGTAATGTTTGAATTTGATGAAATAAAGATTGTGTTTGTTCTTTTCCTTGTTTATTTTACGCATGTTTTGATCTAACTTAGTAATTTCTTTAGTACTTGGATAAGTTAACTTTTTAACGTGGTAAATTATAAGTTTGTTTCGCTTCCTCTTTCATGATTGTGCGGGTATGACCGTCACTTACACTTAGTAGGATGGCTTAACTTTACTTATATCTGACCTGCGTGGAAGTTTTCCTCATCTTTTCCTTTGAAATTTTCTAAGTGTTCAGAATAAGTTAACCTTTGAACGTGGTAGATGATAGGTTGAAGTTTTGCTTCCTTGTTCGTGATTGTGCGGGTAAGACCGTCACTTGCACTTACAAGGATGGCTAAACTTTACTTACATCTGACCTGCGTGTAGGTTTTCCTTATTTTTAGCGTTGTGTTTATGCGGGTTTTGCCGCCTTCCACACGTAACGACTTACTTCTTCCCCCATTTGTGCGGTGAATACCGGCACCAGTGTGGGAAGTTCATAAGTATAAAGGTAAGGCTATCAACACATTGTGAAAGGAGAATCATTTCCGTTAGAAGTGGCTCTAGGCCTTTTCTTTACAAGTTTGGAATTGATCTACATATAACATTTGCGTAATTGAGCTCCATTCCATGTTCTTGGGATGGGAGTGCCATCGAGCCTTTCGAGCCGGTATGCGCCCTTTCCCATGACTTCTTTGATAATGTATGGCCCTTCCCAGACCGGGGCCAGCTTTCCTGGGCGTTCTTGGTTCGAAGCCTCGTTGTTACGCAGTATGTAGTCTCCTACATTGAAGTTGCAGAGTTTTACCCGCGTGTTGTAGTACTTTTGCATTTGTCGCTTGTAGTTCTCTTCACGCACTGCGGCTAAGTCTCTGCGTTCCTCGGTTAGCATAAGGTCCAACCGTCTTTCCGCATCATTGTCTTCTGGCTGAATCAAGACCCTTGGTGAGGGTAAACCAATTTCGACCGGGACCATGGCTTCAGTGCCATAAGTGAGACTGAACGGGGTTTCTCCCGTACTGGCCTTCTTCAGCGTTCTGTTTGCCCAAAGGACGTGCGGAAGCTCGTCCACCCAGCCGGATCTGTGTTCCAAGAGTCTTTTCTTTATGCCTTCGACGATGCTCTTATTTGCTCTTTCCACCTCACCATTACCTTGCGGGTGTGCCACTGAGGTAAAGGTGTGGGTGATTTGAAGTTCTTTCAGCCACTGTTGTAGCTTCTTGTCAGCAAAGTTGGTGCCGTTATCGCTCACCAAATTCTGTGGAAGTCCAAAACGACAAATAATAAATTCCCAAATAAATTTTTTGATATGTTTCGCGGTTGTTTGGGCTAAAGGTTTTGCTTCTATCCACTTGGTGAAGTAGTCGATGGCTACCACTAGGAACTGAACATTTCCTGCTGCTGTAGGAAATGGGCCTGTCACATCGATGGCCCACTTCTGAAATGGCCATGAAGAAGTGACTGGAACAAGTTCATTCTTCGGGCGGTGCGTGTTGGGTGCGTAAAGCTGGCAAGACCTGCATTTTCTGATGTATGCCAGTGCATCCGTATGCATCCCCGGCCAAAAGTATCCCGCGTTGTTTAGCTTAGCTACAACAGCGCGGGGACCTGCGTGTACTCCACAGATGCCTTCGTGTACTTCCCTTAGGAGGTAGTCAGCATCTTGGTTGTCCACGCATCTTAAGAGTGGGCCAAGAAAGTTACGTCTGTAAAGGATGTCATCGATGAGTTGATAATTCAGTGCTTTACAGCGTAGTTTTCTTGCCTGTGTTTTGGACTCCGGTAGTGTACCTGCCGCAAGGTATTTTATTATTGGTGTCATCCACGTTTCCGTGCCGGTTTGGATGACGCAAATTTCCTTGTGCGGGACCGAAGGTGTCTCGAGGAGTTCAATGCGTATATCCTTTCCTAAGTGGGTGAAGGCTAATGATGCAAGCTTGCTTAACGCATCCGCAGATTTGTTTTCACTTCGCTTGACGTGTATGACTTTGCAGTCATTGAAATCGCGCATAAGGGATTTTGCTTGTGCGAGGTACAGGGCCATTGTGTCGTTCACGGCCGTGTACGTCCCGTTGATTTGATTGGCTACTAACATGGAATCCACGTGGGCTTCCAAGTTTTTCACTCCCATCTTACGCGCAATTCTCAGCCCAGCCAAGAATGCCTCATACTCGGCTTCGTTATTCGTACTTGGAAAATTCAGTCGAATAGCGTAAGTGTATTCTTGGCCCGCTGGGTTGGTTAGCTTTAGCCCTGCGCCTGAACCCTCGTTATTGGTTGCCCCATCAGTGTAGAGTCGCCAGACATCATTGATGTCTTGTGCTGGAGAGGGTTGAGCCTCTTCCTGGCACTCTTTTTCCCGCGATGCAGGCACTTCTGCAATAAAGTCGGCCAGAACCTGGCCTTTTATGGTTGGTCTTGGCTTATACTTTATCGCGTATTCTCCCAACTCAATTGCCCATTTGGCTAGGCGTCCCGATAACTCGGGTTTGCCTAGAACGTTTGCAAGTTTGAAGTTGGAGAGAATGGTGATTGGGTGACCCTGGAAATATCGTCTTAACCTGCGTGAAGCGTGTATAAGTGCTAAGACTAATTTTTCGAGGGTAGAGTACCGGGTTTCTACGTCTGTTAGGATACGGCTGACATAATAGATTGGCATCTGGATGCCTTTTCGCTCTACTAGCAGGACTGCCCCGGTTGCTCTATCAGTTGCGGAAAGGTATAGGATTAACTCCTCTCCCGCTTCTGGTGCTGTGAGTGTTGGGAGTTCGATCAAGCGTGACCGAATCTCCTGAAAAGCTGCTTCCGCTTCTGGTGTCCAGCGGAAGTGCGTTTTCTTTAAACAGTTTCTCAACGTTGACACGAAGGGAAACGACTTATCCGCGTGGTTTGCCAAAAAGCGATTAAGTGCCACTAGTCGTCCATTCAGTGTCTGAGCCTGTTTGATGGTAGTAGGTGATTCCATTTTGATAATGGCTTCGACCTTTTCAGGGTTCGCTCTGAAGCCATCTTTAGTGACGATGACCCCCAAGAACTTCCCTTCTTCCATTCCAAAGGCACACTTGCTCGGGTTGAGCTTCATGTTTATCTTCCTGAGCTTGTTGAAAGTTTCTTCGATGTCTTTCAACATCGCTTCTGGGTCAGGGCTTTTGATGACCAAGTCATCCATGTAGACTTCCAAGTTCCTCCCAATTTGGGTATGAAACTGGTTGTCCATCAGGCGTTGGTATGTGGACCCGGCATTCTTAAGTCCGAATGGCATCATTTGGTAACAAAATGTGCCATCGGGCGTCCGAAAAGCGGTTTTGTCCTGATCATCAACGGCCATGTGGATTTGATGGTACCCCTTATACGCATCCAGGAAGCATTTAAGGCGGAATGGTGCCAACGAGTCCACCTTAAGATCAATTTCAGGTAACGGATAACAATCTTTGGGGCATGCTTTGTTCAAGTCTTTGAAATCTATGCACATGCGCCATTGTTTGTTATTCTTCGGTACCATAACGGGATTTGCAACCCAAGTTTGATATCTACTAACGCGTACGATGCCTGCGTCAAGGAGCTCCTTGATTTGGGTTCTACACGCGTTAGTTTGTTCTGGCCCCATTACTCTGCGCTTTTGTACGATCGGCGTAACAGCCGGATCGCATTTGAGCTTATGCTCTGCCTTACTTCGGGGGTACACCAGTCATGTCAGCTGGTGTCCACGCGAAGATGTCAGCGTTCTTTTGTAATAAACGCTTGAGTAAGGTGCGTGTGGGATCAACAATTGTTGGGCCAATGGAGACGGCCTGGTCCGGGTACTTGCCGTTGAAGGCCCATCTTTCTGGTTCGGTGATGGTTGGTTTAGCCATCTTTGGTTTGGGTTTAGATGAGACAGATGCGATGCATACCTGGGGAATGCCGGTGATCATCGCTACACCCTCAGCTGTTGGCCATCCCATCATGCCGTGGACTGAGGATACCACGGCGTTGAATCTTGCCATCCCGTCTCTCCCGAAGAGAATGTCGTATGTGTGGTGTGGCTTCCTCATCACGACAAAGTCCACATCTTCTGTGCGGGAGTGTTTCCCATCTGTAAGAGTGACGGGGAAAGATAGGATACCCAGGGGGGTGTTTGTGCTGCCATCAAACCCTTCCATCGAGGCGCAGATCGTTTCCAGGCGTTCCTTGTCTTCGTCATCTAGCTTGTCGAAGAACTGCCTGTATATCACCGTTGACGAGGCGCCGTTGTCAGCAAGAGTGCGAGAAGTGATGTAGTGCCCCAGCTGGCTTTTGATGACGATAGGGCCTTCTTTGCTGGGTCCTCCTGGCACTCGCGGGAAGCGCACCTCAGCTTCCTTCCACGCACATGGTTCTGGCGTTCGCCTTTTTCTTCCTCTGATGTTACCATGAACCATGTTGATGCTGATGTCAACGGGCTTTCGTCCGTTGCCTCGGTACCGGTTGTCGTTCCGTCCTCCCTTCTTGATTGATGCCACCAGGTGTGCCAGTCTTCCATCCTTGACGAATGCTTCAACAATATCCTTCAAGGATGTACACTCTTCCGTACCATGACCTTTTGTCCCGTGGAAGTCACAGGATTTGCTCTGATCCGCATTAGGTCGGTGCCGGATCACTGGAGCTTTTGGCCACGGTAGCTTTTCAGTGGCAAATATCTCCGTGACGCTTTTGGTGAGTGGCGTCCACCGGTGCTTTTGGCTTGAAGGGTGTGTGTGATTTCTTCCGCCAACAAGAGGGTGAGAGCTGGATGAGGTGTCAAAGTTTACCCTTGACTGCCAGATACCTAGCTTCCTCTTTTTGTTCTGCCGGGCGATCCGGACATTGTTCTCTCTTGTCCTCTGCGTGTAGAGGTGTGTACTCTGGGGAAGATCCCTTCCCAGTTGCTTCTCCGTCTCGGCAAAGCGCTTGGCCGCCGTCATGATGGCATCCCATGTTGACGGCATGCCATCCTTACCCGTCAATGTGCGGATAAGCTCCGGGTATTCGGCGCCTTGGATGAAAGCGGCGCGAACAAGATCTTCACTTATGTTGCCGAGACTTAGCTTTTTGGAGTTGAAGCGGGTGATGAAGTCTAATAAAGATTCATCCTCCTCTCTAACGCAGTTGAGGATCGTCCACTGTTCTTCAGTATATTTCCTCTGTTGGCTGAAGTGCTGGCTGAACTTGTTCTGAAAGTCCGCCCAGTCATATATGTGGTGGACCGGTAAACGATCGAACCATGCCCTGGCCGCTCCAACCAGAGTCATCTGGAACATATAACACCACGTGGGTTCCGTCCAGTTACTGACGGTTGCCCCCGCAATGAATCTGTTCAAGTGGTCGTCTGGGTCGGATAGACCATCATAAGTGCCAATGTTGGACATTTGTTTGGCACTTCTCGGGGCGATTGCTTCCGCAATGTCCCTTGCGAACTTTGACTTTCCTGCATTTGTAGCAGTTGGCCTAAAGGTTTTGGAGAAGTCACGCGGGTTTCTCTCCGCATTCGTTGGTTTAAAAGCTTCCCCAAAATTCCTTTTCGGCTGGAAGTCCGTTTCCTTACGCTTCCCTTTCGCCTTATGGCGAGGGTTTGCGTCGGTATCGGATTCTTCTCTCTCCTCGTCTGAGTACTCGCACTCGCTGTTCATATTGAGCTGTTGGCGAGTACTGCCGAATTCGTCAGCCTGTTGAACTGAACGCAAGCGTTCGTCCAATTCAGCTTGGAACTCTCTCTGACGTGCTTCGGCCCACGCCTTCACTTGATCTAGTGTTTGGCGAGGGGCCCTCGTTCGTTTTTCCAACTGGGCATCAGTGAACCCCAGTGGAATATTTACTGCACTTGCCCCGGCTTGGGTAGTCGGGGTAGTGTTCGTAAGATTTGTATAACCGCCGGTGTTCCCCCCAGTTGCTGGGGTTGTGGTTACCGGGGTTTCTTGGTCGGTTACTGGCCTTGGGACCGGAGTAACGTTAACCATTTCTTCGGAAATTTTGAAAAAACTAAATTAGTTCTAGCTTTTATGCACGGATGGCGCCAATGAAGAAACACTAAGTGAACCCACGGGCAGATTATAGATAATCTGGGGGTTAAGTAATGTTTCCCACGAGGATGAGGTCCAGCAGAGAAGGTTGTTCTTCAGGGGACCTGCAAAACAGACACCGTAAGCTCGTCACTGAGAAGGGGGGGTTCCTCCTTGTGACCACCCTCCGGCGTGAGAATCAGACTAGATTGCTCTGAATATAAGTGTATATTAAGAGATTGCTAGATAAGATTGAGATATCAGATGATGTCCTTACCATTCCAAGGTGTTGGAGTATTTATAGCCGAAGGTAGGTTTCCTAGAAGGTACAGCCGGCTGAATAGTATTCCTGTTCTACCAACAGTGGACTACGCACAGGCCATGCTGGTTGGTGGATAGGCTACGGCCAACAGTAAAGGTCGGCTGTATACTGTTCCTTTACTGCCGGCTACGCACTGTTCCACCAACTGTAGGCTGCGCGCGTCCCATCGTAAGGGTTGGTGAGTAGGCAGCGGCTAATAGTGACAAACAGTACTAGAGGGTGCTCCTCCTCGTATTGTTGTCGGTGAGTTGTCACCCTGTGATTGGTTCATGGGCTGCTCTGGTCAAATTGTCTGTTCCGCCCATACCTTAGTAGGTATAGTACGAAAGACCTTCCAGAAGCATACGGACTGGCTCATTTAGGCGGGAGTATTCCCGCCTTGCTCATTCCTTCATGTGACTACTGAAGTAGCGAATGCCTTGTGCGTGTAGCCTTGCTGTTAGTGCGGGTAGCCTTCCCTGATGGCTTGTATCCGCAGCTGCGGGAACAGGCGGGGTACTTCGCCATTGGGAGGCTTTCCCTGCGGGTACAGCTGGCGTACTGCGCGTAAGGTTCTCTGAGCATGGTGGGCCCTGCTGGAGCAGTTGGTTATTGCGCAGACGTCCCTATTCAAGGTGAGTCTTGCGGGTCCAACTGGGCTCTGCTGGGACCTACCTCTTCAATATACAAAAAAACAGTTGAACATAACACAAACAAACTGTGTTGGGTTTTTTAAATTAGTTAGGTCTGATAAATTTTAATTAAGTAAAACAAGACATCTATCTATTCTAATAAAGTAAAATAAATGTGACACGTGTCAGTTTGTTTTTAATTCTTACAATTTTTTTCTTCCAAAACTAATATATGGTATAAATCAATAATTATTCACTTTCCTTTTACACTTCATTTATATTATTTTTAATTAAATTATTCACTTTTCTTTAAACTTTATTTATATTATATCTAAACTTTTATACAAATAAATATCTAAATATTATGTTAATGTATATTGTTAGAATATATTTCACAACATACTTGGTGAAATCCAAAAATCTACAACAATCATGTTTATTAAATATTGAAAATAATAAAATTTTAAATGTTATCATTAACATATTATACTTTGTATATTGCTGAAGATTGTAAATAAAAAAAACACTAATATGCTTTCAATTTACAAAGTATTTTTTTTAATCATCAAATTGATATAAAACGACTATATATGTAATACATTTTTTTACATAATATAAAGAGACTTAATTAACTTTTTTTTATTTGTATTATATTATTAATTGTAATTTATACATTAATTTATCCCGTGTAATACGCGGGTTTCTAAAGCTAGTGAAATAATGTATTTGTACTTGATGGCCGGGTTACATGTGCTTCCAAGAGATGATGATAATCGAACCATATCTTCTGTCTAGGATGATGATTGCATATTGCAAATGATGTGTTGAAGAAAAACAAAACAAAAAATAATTATACCCTACTTATAATATTTCTAATGTCCATGTTACCTTAGGGTACAAATGTCTAGGCTGCAAACAATAAAACGGTGATTCAATTTAGGTGTTTAAACTTTCAATTAACTAAAGTCAAGTCGTTTGTAACCCCATTTCAAGATAAGTTTACATCGATCGATCAGTTTCGTCCTCTAATTGAAAGCCCTAGATCATACATTTGAAATTCGAATAAGGATATATAAAACTAAACGGAGAGTTATGTTTTTTCTTAACAGGGGTTCAACGAAAACAAACATCGTGAAAGGTGTGACTTCCAACAGTAATATTCTTAGGTGAGATTATTTTTAACCAACCACACAATGACGAGATCATTAAAATTCAATTTGCCTATAAATAATCACACGAGGTTATCGTAACTTTTTGTCAATACAAAAAAACAACTGCTAGTATTAATCAATATATGAAATAAAACAACATATTTATACATAAACACATAATAATAAAAGAGTGAGATGTATAATGCATATGATCATGGTGTGTAACATAAAAAAAAGATATATAAAAAACTAAAAAGTTCTGAAATTCGCATAATTCTTTATCTGTGACGAAAAATCATAATATAATTATATACTTTATATTACTCACTTTTCAAATTTATGGCATCAATACTCTCTCTGTTTTTCTCTGTTCAATACTTTATTTCAAAGGTCATAATTGCATTATAAAATGTAAAGTAATTTAAATTAATGTATTTGATTTTTAATTTGTTCTTTTTTGTTAACTAAATGAGTAAATGTATCATGATATATAAGTTGTTAAGATATATAAAATTTTCCATAATATTTTGCATGAAATAAGTATAAGATAGGCTTATAAATTAAAAGTTGGTGTGTTTATATCACCATCTAAATATGGTGGGTCCGGAAAGGCATATTCCCAAATTCTTTTGTTGAATTTCTTATACATGCATACGCCATCTAAGATTCTTTTTTATCTAATTTTCTTTGTTTAATCATGTTTCACTAACACAAGTGGCCAAATCATAAATCATATAGATAACTTGAGGGTGGTCGGCTGGTTGCGCCGTGCGTTGCGACGGTGAAATTTACGTGATTTGGGATCGTTTGGTTTGCCACAGCACTGGTACGGTATCATTATATATACAACTCTCTTTTCAACAAAATCTTTGTGGAAATATCGATTTGACTACTTATATATTACTACTCATTTGGTTTCAAAAATCATTTATATCGAGACGTAGATTAATAGGTGCGTCGAAAGGGTATACTTGGAATTTCGTAGAATATCGAATGTTAAAAGTTATAAAAGAAATATAAAATATGTTTAAAATTAATTATTATATAAAACAAAATTAAGTTAAGAAATAATAAATAACAAATATATATAAATTATTATAATCAGTTTTCGTGGGCTATACTACATATATATTTCATTACATAACTACTAAAATTAATTATACTGTCTTGTGTTGCATTTATCAGACATGAATAGATTTGGACAATATAATATATGGTATGGCTATAATTATATGATAAAAGTACTATAAGTCTATAATATAAAGACCATAACAACAAGACAGTAACTATAAATACAAGTTTTAATTAATTTGATAGGATTCCTTGTTCAAAATGTAAATTCTTTTGGAACGAAATTTTCGAGTTAGGAAAACTTAACGGATAAGAGCAAAATGACACGCAGATTGCGTATATAGAAAAAGAACTAGAGTCGTAGCTCAAACGACTAATGCCTACTGGCATGTGGACATCGATCATGGTGATGAAATCTCGCATTCGAGGGCAATAGACATAGACGAGTCTTCGCAAGCGGAGCCCACTCGGTCTCTTTGTATTAATTATAAGTTTAAAAGAGAACAACTTTTATCTTCCCTCAAAAGAAGACCTTGAATGATGCATAAGATTGGTATATTACTGACACCACATGCCACTGCACAAATAATACATACCAACATAGATATAAGATATATATATATAAGTTACTAAAATACAAAGTTAAATAGTTATAAGTGGAAAAGTTATTCAAGTAAAATATGATCACAAGAATACACTGTTTAAAGTTTAGAAGTCATGCATGTGCACCTAGTTCTTATCATGTCAAAGAGTGAGACTAAAAGCCATGATGTATGCATGTGCATGTGGCTTTTGGACATCTAAAACTGAAGCTAGTACATGCCAATAGGTTAGCCAATCTGGAAGTATAAGCATTAGAAGAGAAAACAACCAAACTTGAAGATGAATACACAAAAACTGAGGTTGTGGTTTATAGTACATGGCGGTCCAACCACTCATACCAATACCATTCATTTTTCTATTAAAGTTCACGGATTTGTTTTTTGTTGCCCTGATAGAGGCTTCCTAACATGTCATTCATCCTCGGGTTTTCCCACCTAGGCATGATTATGTGTGTCCAATACGCGTTGATATTATTAGAGGTGTGACGTTTGTTATGAACTTAGCGTGATTACGATTTATCCAAAAAAAATGATAAAAAGAATAATAATTGAAGAATATTTTACCATTCACAACTTAAAAGGTCTAGACCAAGTTAAAGAAATTAGAGAGACTAAAATTGTTTCTAGCAAGCACTTGGGCCTGCCTTTCAAAGGAAAAAAAGCCCTTGAAGGCTTGAACTATAGAAAATAAAGTTTAGAAGAGCCCAATTACACTTGACCCTAGTGTTGTGCAAACCACCGTCAAGCCCAGGACCAGCCCAAACCTATATTTATCTGCTAAGCCCATCATGGATTGAAGTTAACTTCAGGTCGTACCAAAGACCAATTCGTCCAGCGGTAGCCTATGACTTTTCTAATGGGAGGTCTTAGGTTCGAGTCCCGCTTGTTCACTTTGTTTCAGTTTGAGAAGGGGTTTTCTTGGTTGTAGGTTTTCTTTTGAGCGGGTAGGTCGGCCGGTCGGGTTAACACGTTCTGTTCTTAGAGCAAAAGATGTTGGAATTAATTCTAAAACCGATTAAAAACCCTAAAACATCATTTTAAAATTTGAAAAAAAAGCGTAATTACTTTTTTTAACTAACGCTCTAATGAGAACATGAAGAGAGATTTTTTTGTGAAAAAAGTTAAACATGTTGGTATTTATGAAATGACAACCAATTGTATTTGGAAGACCAGATTTTAAACTATATACAAAGAATAAACTTTTTCTCTTAAGTGTTTTTAGAATGAAAACTTTCTTATGTTTAGTTTACCATCTCGTTGTCCCCACTAAGGTCAGACAATGTTGTCTTAATCAGACCTACACTGACTTTAAAGTTTGACGTGGGCATTCTTTGAAAATAATTGAGCGTTCTCTCGAAAAACCATACTGTCGGCTTTTCTAACTTCAAACGATAAATAACTTATTTTTTTAATTTTATTTATATTTTTTAAATATTTAGCTAGAAATTTTGCTATGTGAGAAAATAAAAGTGTTCCTCAATCTATTAATAAAATAGCTTCTTATATTTTTTAACACAATTCATCATTACTCGCATAAAAACAAATCTGTCAATAAAAAAGACAAATAACAAAACATTCTCATTAAAAGTACATAACTAAACCATTAGCTAAAACCATCCAATCTAAAACACACAAAATAACCATAAAGCACAAGTAATTCAGTATTTGGGAGCTGGTTTTTGGGTCGGCAGCAAGCCAAAACGCTTCTTCAACAAAACTCTTTGCATCGAGAACTTATCATCTGGAGAGAAACGAGCCGCAAAAAAAAAAAAGTTAAATCAAATGCGTTAAAACTGGTACCAATAATACCTATTTTGACCCATTACAAAACCCGTCTGCTCGAAAAATTTAGATGATAATATATTATAATACACAAAGTGTAAGTTCAAATGGAACCGAACAGTGACAGTTTTGAAACACAAACCAGGATGCGCAGACTGTGTGGCCAATCCATGTGGTGATTCTTTCTGCAGACCAATTGAAGTAAACATTAGTTTTCATTTACACATAGAACTAAGAACGGGAATAAAATGAAACGAGTACACATGCATTCCAAAAGCATGCAGAAAAGCGTTATATCCGAATTACAAATCTAACCACTGCTCGTAACCTTTTGCTAACTGACATATTATCCAAATCCAAAATATTTAAAAACTTCTAAAATACGGCTTTTCTTGTTAGCCGGCATATTAAAAAAGATAAAACACTCACACAAAACACAAGAACACTGCCAAAAACTTTTCATTTTTACGATAACAGCATACGATGGAAAAGATTTAAACATTAAAAATAACTACTCACTCCGTCCAATTAAAAGTGTCCATATTTCTTTTTTTTGTTTTGTCACATTACAAATGGACATCTTTAAAAATTTATTAGCCAATTTCCAAATTTAAACATTAAAAATAACTACTCACTCCGTCCAATTAAAAGTGTCCATATTTCTTTTTTTTGTTTTGTCACATTACAAATGGACATCTTTAAAAATTTATTAGCCAATTTCCAAATTTACTCTTAAACACACGTAATTAACATTTATAAACAATATTGATGGACTCAATTTCCAAGGGCATTATTGTCATTTCATAAGCAAAAAAAGTAATCATCAATCTGCCTTGAACTTTGTGTTTTTCAAACCATGACACTTTTAATGGGACATAGGGATTAGAAACAAATATATCACTCATAGCAATATACCAGTTTGCTTGACACAACACAACAAAAAAAAGATGCAAACACCTAACCAGTGTTGTAAAAATCCCGATAAATCACTAGTCTCTACCCCACCAATTTGTCACCAATTAATCCCCATTTGTCCAAAATTGGTTAAAAATTTGGTTGGAAATATTATGAATATTTGAAAATTTACATATAAATTCCAATCCAATTATTAAACCGATTAATCGCTAGTCCCTACCCCAGTCTGGCAATTTCTACAACACTGCACTTAACTCAAGATAACATAAACAATAAACAGTTAATTATTTACAAAAAAAAAGGCATAAAAATCACCAAATAACAAGGTCCTATAGGTAACACCATAATCTAAAAACAAGCCATAGCATATATAATTAATTAACTACGAACTTTTAAAGCATAAAAACAAGTTAAAAAACAAACCTTGGTGGTGTAAACCTTGTCACCATTTTCATTAATGTAAAACTGGAGATACATAGTGTCCTACAATAGCCACAAACACATATACAATCAATATACTAATAATAATTATACTCCTATACATATATAAGATTGTGTTTGTGTGATGAGAATGAACCTTGATTAGCCGGAGAAGATGGATGACGGTGTGAGAATTCGCTTCCGGTGGTTGACGGCGTATGGATGATAAATTGTGCTACTTCTAGGGTTTTAGGGATTTTATAGGATTCAATTTGGGAATAATAATATTTGTAGATAATGGACCTTCAAGGTTATATTACTTGCATTATTGGTCACTATACTTTTCGAATATATACATAAGGTAGTTATTATTATTATTATTATTATTATTATTATTATTATTATTATTATTATTATGTAGTGTACAAGAAAATTCCATGTAGAATATACGAAAGTACTGATATATTGATACCAGAGATGAAAAAAAACCAGAACCCGAAACCGGACCCGAAATAAAAGCCCGGAATCGGTTTTTTTATACCCGGGTTTTTAATACCCGTACCCGACCCTACCTGTAGGGTACAGATAGGGTATGCATTTCAGTACTAAAAACCGAACCCGAACCGGACCCGATATGTACTTAGTAATACTCGAAAACCCGAACCTTTCCATACCTTAAACCGGGTTTTTCCAACACCCGAAACCGGGTATTTCAAATACCCGATCGGTACCCAAAAAATACCTTAAAATACCCGAAAAATACCCCCCCCCCCTAAAATTGCAACCTCTTAAAAAATCCAATCTATACCCGAAAAACCCAGAAAATAGGGGTTTTTTCAATACCCGAATATAGGGTATTCAAATACCCGGTTTTAAAATATCCGACCCAAACCCGATGCATAGGGTATGGTTTTTAGAGATAATACCCGAACCCGACCCGGGTATTACCAAAACCCGATTTTCTAGTACCCGGTTATACTCAATCCCGGTTCCATACCCGGAACCAGGTATTTGAAAAAACCCGATTTGTGCACTTCTAGTTGATACTTCTTGTTATGGACTTGTCATGTGAGTATTTTGTTGAGTTTGTTGTGTTGCCGGTCCACTCCACTTCATGTTATGCTAGTTAATCTGGATAATTGTAGACTTGTTAGGAGATAAATGTAGACTTGTTAGGAGAGTGGTTCTAAGTTCCTTTGGTAATATGTTGAGAAGTGTAACTACTTTATGTACATGTTATGTTTTTTTTTTATTATTGAGCACACTTGAAGGATATGGAGGAGTGAACGATCCCCCTTTTTTAACATGTTTCCGAGTATATGAGATCTTTAGCATTCGAACATTCGGCTCGTTATAATATGTTTAAAGTCAACAAATAACCCTTTCTAGCTCTAGCCATTTAACAAGTAGAACAAATAGTCACCCATGTAGAAAAGTAGATTCATTTGGTTATTTGTATATATTTCATAAGAGACAGTTCTAAGCAAATAGTATCTATACATTTTAACAACATTGCTTTTCTAGTTATAGCTGATGTTCGCACTTTGTCGGGGTGTCGATTTTCTTTACCAGAAAAAATAAGAGAAAATAAAGGGTAACGCGTGCCCAAAATTTTTAAAAAAACATATGTACACTAAAGTTTTTCCTAATCCTCGGTTAAAAGCTTGAATCGTCACAATAATCACCTCTCAAAAATTAAACAACCAATAACCAGTCACGTCATTAGCGTTAATGATACTCGGGTTTTAAAATCCACGACGACCCGTCCGGTTTTTTCTCCAAAGTAGCAATCTCCTTCAAAAGAGACTTAAACAGAGGCAAATCTTCAGTTGGTATCCTCTCTTTGAAATGCTTCACTATACTAGCCGAATCACTTATCCCATCTCGTTGTTGTAAAAAAGTACAAATTTGACGGATCAAAACCTCCGGTTGCACGCCACCCAAGTCACGAGTCGAGCGGGCCCGGCCATTGGAACTCGAACCCGCACTGAACTGGTGGTCAAGTGCATCACCAGTCGCTTGCTCACGAGTCCCTCTAATCTTCGCAAGTAATTCAGACGAAGATAACGCTTTACCACCCAATACACCTGCAGCAAACCGTTTGTTGTTAGACGGCCCTTCATCAGCTCGGGTTTTGGTAACCAATTTAGAGTTCACAGTTGACCCGAACTTCCGGGTTACAGATGGCCCGGGTGCACCCGCGGTCCCAGATCTTCCGGTCCAGGTTGGGACCGAAATACCGTCTCGGCTGCGAATCATTCTTGACTGACGTAACGCTTCCGCGGCCCGTTGGGCGATTTGGGAAGCTTGTACATCAAGCTTCACTTTTTCTTCATCATTAGCATTCATTATTAGATCATGGTTCACTGCACTCTGTAAATCATCAAAAATAGAAGAGTTAATTACAGAAATGGACACACCTTTGGGTATTATAAAGCAAATACTTACATGAATCCCCTGAGCATCAAACAGACTTTTCAAAATACTTGTTTCCTCGCCTTCTTGCTCATTACAATCATCGGTTTTTTCTTTTTCTTTTTCTTTATTTTTGGATGACTTTTTGGAGCGTGTGGTATGATTCTCATTTGAACTACTTGCATTAGAACCAACAATATTTACATCTTGAGATAACTGACTGAAAATATTAGATGTTTCGGTACCGTTGTTATCTCTATCATCGTTTAATCTGAAAAGATCTTTCATGTCTCGGGCCTGGAAGAATCTTTTTTGTTGTGGGTTTTTTAAGATTTTGTTGGTTAAAAAATGTTTGTATATTTGTCGTTGGTACGCCTTTTCTTCTATTGTTCCTCGGGTTATTAGTCTATAAACTGTCACATCTTTTGTTTGACCAATACGCCATGCACACTCTCTCGCCTGTTGATAGCAATGCAAAAAACCAAGTATAATAAGAAATCATTCTCAAATGTCAATATTTTTACTTACCCCACCCATTTTGACCCAGACCAAACAATGACCCGTTTGACCAACAAGCGGGCATCGAGGTAAAAAGACAAATAAATAAAAGTCAACCTGCATGTCAGTGGACGGGTTCCAATCAGGGTCAAAGATGATCACTCTATTGGCACCGGTCAAATTCGTCCCGAGCCCACCAACTTTAGTTGTCAAAATAAATATGAAAACCTCCTCAGACTCATTAAACTCATCCATCAAAACCATCCTCTGTTTGACAGGTGTCAACCCATCCATCCGTCTATACGTATAACCCTCAGCAATCAAAAAATTCTCAAGAATATCAAGCATCTGTTGTGTCTGTGCAAACAGAAGAACCCTATGACCCTGTTCTTTCCAAACCTTAAGTACCTGTTTAACAACTTTCATTTTCCCGCTTCGTTCTTTGTTTCCATAATCGGGATTATGGGCTGCGTGTTCTCGTTCAAGTAAATCAGGATGATTGCAAATCTTACGCATTATATCGATTCCATAAAGTGAGTTTCTTTCTCCGTTGAAGATTTGTTCAATTTCAGAGCCGGCAAGAAATATCGTTGGTCTGATGTAAGACTGCAAAACAGAACGTGCTCGGTTTTGATGGAAGTTGTGCGTTTACATCCGCTTTCATTCTTCTAAGAAGATATGGCATTATTAAGTCACGTAGAACAACCGCGCATCTGCATAATTTTTAATATGAAGAAAAATCTTAGAAACTTTTTGAATAAACTGAATAAAAATGGTTAATGATGAATATTAATCAAACATTATTTATATTAAAAAAAAATACTCATGCCTACCTGTAAGCAGTGGATACTTGCAAAGGCGAAGCATTAGCATAACCACCAACAGATATTGGAACTGCAAATTCGGCTTCAAATACAGGCAAAACACCCAACTTTCCAGGAAATACAAAATCAAACAATGACCAGAGTTCACTTAATTTGTTCTGAATTGGTGCACCCGTCATTATAATACGATGAACGGTTTGTAACTGTTTGCAAACCAAAGTAACTTCTGCATTAGGGTTTCTTATTCTATGTCCTTCATCTAATACTGCATATCCCCATTCAATATCAAGCAGTTTGTCACCAAGAATCCTTAACTGTTCATAAGTAGTAATCAACAAGCCAGATTCACTTCTCAAAACACGGGTTATTAAAGAATCCCACTTCTTGTTGCTTTTTGAATATATTTTTTCTTCTTCGTCGCTCTCAGTAGTTTCATAATCACTTTCATCTGACTTGGTTTGTTTCTTTTTATGAGAAGAATCTTGAGCAGAATCGTGTAGTATTTCAACATGAAAGTTCGGATACCATTTTTTCGCTTCTCTTTTCCATTGTCTCAAAAGTGTGACTGGACATATGATAATACTCGGTTTATACATTTTACTGAAATGTAGAGCTCCAAGAAATGATAAAACTTGAATGGTTTTTCCCAGGCCCATTTCGTCTCCTATTATCCCACCTGCTCTTTGGCAATGAAGCTCCCACAACCACTTTACACCTACTTTTTGATAATCAAAGAGTTGACTGAAAATAGAATTTGGAATATTCAATCCACCTTCTAGTTTCACGAAAGTATCTTCATCACCTTCTTCAGCTTCTTCATCATCACCTTCTTGATTATCATCTTCAATACTAGAGCCTCGTGTGTCATCTACATTCAGAGCAATAGAAGAAATGAAGACAAATTTATAAATAGAGAGAAATAGTAACGCGAATGGACCCGTTTATAAATAAATGGATCGATATTACGACCAATATTTTCAACTGGCAGATGATGACATACCATTTTCATCCAAAAGATTATGCTCACGAGATGCTCGTTTCCTCCATCTTTTCTCAGGCAAAGGCCGCCTTTTTTTCCTATTTGAATCTCTAGATTTTTCTCCTTGAGACTGAGGATTTTTTAAAGGGGTTCTAAGTCTTTGAAAAGGACGTGTTGGTGGTTCAAGTCTAGGTAAAGAATCTGGATCTAACAGCTTTGTTGTAGGACGAGCATTTGCAGCCTCTGACATTGATTTAACAGCTCTTGATATGCTGGCGGAAGAAAAATCGTTGTCTTCATTTACTTCTTCAGCTGTATTACACGGTCCTGCTTCCTCAATGCGGCGTTCGTATCCTTTTAAGTTATGAAAAGGAGTTAGAATCCCTTTTCTAACCAACTTGTCTCTTTCCTGAAACAAAATTGTTTTAATAAATATAAAACTTTTAATGTTTTGTAAAGTAAATCTAATACCACTTTAGAAAACTCACTGTTTCAGCGAATCCAGTAGAGGCCGCGTTTAAAACAGCATCAAAATCGCCATCGTCACTGAAGGATACTACTTTATGTCGCTTCAACTTCTTACTTGTTTTTGGAACTTCTTTCTGCTTACGCTTGTTATTTGGCTCTTCTTTAACAAGATATTTCAAGATGTTTTCTTGTTTACTAACTTTAGGTTTGATTCCCAAACTTGCAACTTCTTTCTCAAGTTGAGCCTTGGCCCTCTTTAAGCTTTCCAATCTATCAGTTGCTAGAGCATGTTGAAGGGTTAGATCATTAGAACCCTGCAAAATGCTTTCTTTTCCATCTGACGGTCCACTTTCGTCATCATTATTGTTTGCACGTTCTTCGGTTCTTGCAATGTTTTTCACATCTTCAATTGTGCATGCAACAGCATCTATTTCAACATTTATAGCTCTTAATCTATTAAGAACATCTGTTTGGCCGGTGGATGATGATTCATTGGCAACTTCCACTTGGCTGCCCTGTTCATCATGGTTTCTTGCCTGCCAGCAGATGAAAGCAATGATTAAAAAACAAGTGCAAAATTTGCAGCATGTATGCATCATTGTCCTAAGTAAAGCTATATGATTAAATTATCACCTGCTCTAATATATCATGTTCAAGTTCGTCTGGATTCGCTGATGTGATTTCAAGACTACTCAACAGAGCTCTATCTTCTTCCTCTTCTTTCATTCTGAATTAGTTTATTTCAAAAGCAGTGAGATCCTAATCACCCAACGAGCCACCAACACTGCCACAACCACAAATTCATTACTTACTATTACTAACAGTAACATAGATAGCAAAACAAACTAATGTAAAAACAAAATCACAGAACTTAAATCTCGCAATGTTTTAAAATTAACGCACATGCGCATAAAACCAATAACTAAGCTTCTGACTTCTGTATAACATCATTCACCTTCTTTTGCTTACAAAACACTACAGCCTACTCGACATCCAGGACCTAAATCTAGTACAGTAGTTCACTTTCATGCAGCAACTCAACACTAAACCGATCACTTAAGTCCATGAAGAGGTAGGTCCCAGCAGAGCCCAGTTGGACCCACAGGACTCACCTTGAAGAGAGACGTCTGCGCAGAAACCAACTGGATCCGCAGGACCCACCATGCTCAGAGACGTGACGTCCTTACGCGCAGTACGCAAGCTGTTCCCGCAGGAAATGCCTCCCAATGGTGAAGTACTCCGCCTGTTCCCGCAGCTGCGGATACAAGCCATCAGGGAAGGCCACCCGCGCAGCAAGGCTACACGCACAAGGCACTTAGCTCTCAATAATTCAGTAGTCACCTGAAGGAATGAGCAAAGCCGGGAACAATCCCGCACAAAGGCGGGAGGGGGAATACTCCCGCCCAAATGAGCCAGTCCGTACGATACTGGAAGATCTTTTGTACTGTACCTGACGAGGTATGGGCAAAAGATCTGACCAGAGGTACGACAGCCCATTGACAACAGTATGGCGAGCAGCATGCTCTTGTACTGTATGTCACTATTAGCCGCTACCTACTCACCAACTCCTGTCATACCACGTGCATAGCCTGCAGTTGGTGGAAAAGGAATAGTACACAGCAGGCCTGGTCACTGTCAGCCGCTGCCTACCCACCAACTGCCAGCATGGCACGTGCGTAGGCCACAGTTGGTAGAACAGGAATACTATTCAGCCGGCTACACCTTCTTGGAAACCTACCTTCGGCTATAAATACCCCAAATGGTATGATCATCTCATCTTATCTTGTATCTTACATCTTAGACCTGATATCTGCTCTAGCAATCTCTTAATATACACTTATATTCAAGAGCAATCTAGTCTGATTCTCACGCCGGAGGGTGGTCACAAGGAGGTACCCCCCCTTCTCAGTGACGAGCTCACGGTGTCTGTTTTGCAGGTTATCAGAAGAACCATCTTTGCCGGATCTAACCCCTCGTGGGAAACATCTACTTAACCCCCAGATTATCTGTAATCTGCCCGGGGTCACTTAGTGTTTCTTCATTGGCGCCATCCGTGCATAAAAGCTAGAACTTCATTTCTTTTCAGTTTTTTCAAACTTCTGGAAAGATGGTTAAAGAAACTCCGGTAACCACAACCCCAGCTACTGAGGGGAATACCGGCGACTACACAGTTTTTACGAACACTACCCCGGTTACCCAAGCCGGGGCAAGTGCAGTAAATTTTACGAACACTACCCCAGTTACCCAAGCTGGGGCAAGTGCAGTAAATAATCGCTCACTGGGATTCACCGATACCCAGTTAGAGAGACAACGAACGAGGCTCCCCCGCCAAACACTCGATGAAGTTAAAGCGTGGGCGGAAGCACGTCAAAAAGAATTCCAAGCCGAGTTGGATGAACGCTTACGTTCACTCCAACAGCCTGAGGAATTCGGAGATTACTGGGACAATGATTCGGAGGAATCCGATAGTGACGCAAACCCTCGTCATAGGGCGAAAGGGAAGCGTAAGGAAACGGGCTCCCAACCGAGAAGGCGTTTTGGAGAAACCTTCAAACCAAAAAACGCAGGTGGAAACCCACGTGACTTCTCCAAAACATTTACACCAACTGCTGCAAAGGCGGGAACGTCCAAATTTGCAAGGGACATTGCGGAAGCAATCGTCCCGAAAAGTGCCAAACAGATGTCCAACATCGGCACTTACGATGGTATATCTGATCCAGACGATCATTTGAACAGGTTCATAGCGGGGGCAACCGTCAGTAGTTGGACGGAACCTACGTGGTGTTACATGTTCCAAATGACGCTTGTTGGGGCAGCTAGAGCGTGGTTCGATCGTCTACCGGTCCACCACATCTACGATTGGGAAGACTTTCAGCAAAAATTTAGCCAACACTTCAGCCAACAAAGAAAGTATACCGAAGAGCAATGGACAATCCTCAAATGCATTCGAGAGGAAGATGAATCTTTGCTAGACTTCATCACTCGCTTCAACTCAAAGAAGCTAAGTCTGGGCAATATTAGCGAAGATCTTGTTCGCGCTGCTTTCATCCAGGGCGCAAACGACCCAGAGCTCATCCGCACCTTAACGGGTAAAGATGGCATGCCATCCACATGGGATGCCATCATGACAGCAGCTAAACTCTTTGCGGAAACGGAGAAGCAACTGGGTAGAGATCTCCCCCAGAGCACAAACCTCTACACCCAGAAAACAAGAGAAGACAACGTCCTTACCGCCCGACTAAACAAAAAGCGGAAGCTAGGCATTTGGCAGTCAAGGGTAAACTTTGACACCTCATCCGGCTTGCAACATCGGTTAGGCGGAAGGGATAACGTACAGTCGAACCAGAACTCCAGATGGACGCCACTCACCAAAAGCGTCACCGAGATATTCGCCACTGAGGAGCTCCCATGGCCAAAGGCTCCAATAATCCGACATCGTCACAATGCTGATGGGAGCAAATATCGTGACTTTCACAGGACAAAAGGCCACAACACTGAAGAATGCACAGACGTAAAGGACATCGTCGAAGCATTTGTCAGAGATGGGACGCTCGCACACCTCGTGGCGTAACGAACGCTGAGCAGGCTGATGCGTGTAGAACTCCAGCTGGGGAAAACCCGAATAAAATTGCAGCTTCAATGCCGGAGACTACATACTGCGTAAACAACGAGATCCCGAACCAGGTGCATATCGGCTCGATGGCACTCCCATCCCAACAACATGGAAGGGAGCTCAATTACACAGTTTGCATGTAGATCAATTCCAAATTTGTAAAGAAAAGGCCCAGAGCCACTTCTAATGGAAATGATTCTCCTTAGAACATCGACGCTGATGATTTTACATTTATACTTATGAACTTTCCACACGAATATGCCGGTTTTCACCGCATAATTACGGGGAAAGTCGTTGCGTGGGGAAGGCGGCAAAACCCGCATAAACCCAAAAAACGGCAAACCTTCACGCAGGTCAGTTAAAGGTAAAGTTCAGTCATTCCACTAATTGAAAGTGCCGGTCTATCCGCACGAATCATGATAGAGGAAACTGAACACTAACCTATTAACAACCGCGCGTCGAACGGTTAATTTATTCAACACTGATGCCGGTACTCACCGCATAATTACGTGGAAAGTCGTTGCGTGGGGAAGGCGGCAAAACCCGCATAAACCCAAAAAACGATAAACCTTCACGCAGGTCAGTCATAGGTAAACTTTGGTCATCCCACTAAATGAAAGTGCCGGTCCTAACCGCACAAATCATGAGAGGAAACCGAACCTATTGACAACCGCGCGTCGAGCGGTTAACTTATTCAAAATACTTTAGAAAATTTCTAACAAAAGGATGAGGAAAACCTCCACGCAGGTCAGATATAGGTAAAGTTTAGCCATCCTACTAAATGCAAGTGACGGTCTTACCCGCACAATCACGAACGAGGAAGCAAAACTTCAACCTATTATCTACCACGTTCAAAGGTTAACTTATTCTAAACACTTAGAAAATTTCAAAGGAAAAGATGAGGAAAACTTCCACGCATGTCAGATATAGGTAAAGTTTAGCCATCCTACTAAGTGCAAGTGACGATCTTATCCGCACAATCATGAAAGAGGACGCAAAACTTTAACTTATTATCTACCACGTTGAAAAGTTAAATTATCTAAGTACTAAAGAAATTGCTAAGTTAAATCAGAATATGCGTGAAATAAACAAGGCAAGGGATTGGCAAATAATCTTTATTCCATCGAAATTCAAATATTACAAAGATTGCTGGGTACATACCCGCATACAAAAGAAGCTATACAAAAATAAAAATCTACTCTAATGGTGGAAAGGGATCTTCAGGATCAAGCTTCAGGACCACTTCCACTTGGACCCGCACCATCAGTAGAGTGTGGCGGTTCAAGGAAAGCTTTAAGGATAGCTAACCCATCATCAGCAGCGGCAACTTCGTTTACCTTCTCCACCACCGGATGCGGGAAGGCGGCATACTGATTCACTGCTTGGTCATATACAGCTTCAGTATCCACATCAAATAAAGGGAAGTTGGAAGGCGGGATGCCTTTCTCAACGAACCCTAGACCAAGCAGGAAGCCGGCCTTTTCCCCATCCTCATGAGAAGCGTTGAGGGCTGCGCTCATAGCATCGTCATAAGACGTATCCGTGAAGACCCGATGCACAACCTACAAAAAGAAAAAATACAAGTATCAAAACCTTTTCTATTTACAAAGAAAAGCGTAAAGACATTATGAAGTTAAGCTTACCTGAGACAACGCTTCTCGGAGAAGCCATTCCTTGGCAACCAGAGCCTCTTGGAGGGCGGCTTGAGCTTAGTTACAGGCGCGTTCGGCTTCACTTTTATTGAGGTTGGCAAGCAACACTTCCTTTGCAGCAGCCTCTTCAACGCCCTTTAGCTTCCGCTCAGTGTGGTCAAGCACGCCCCTCTGGTCCAAGATCTCTTGGAGCTTCTTGGCGTCTTCCATCGCCAAGGCATCATGAGCCTGTTGGAGCGCCTCTAGTTTGGCTTTAAGTTCCTCATTCTCGAGGCGTAAAGGCTCAGCAACAGCTTCAGCCTTGGTGGCCCTCTCGGTTGCGTTCCGTGCAGTTTCCTTAGCCAGCCGAAGCTGTTCGTTAACAGCTTGGGCAGCCTTGGAACGAGCCTCGAGCCGGGCCTGAACTTCAACCTCGAGGGCCTTGAAGGCCTTCTCCTTTTCCGCAGCCACTGCGGTAAGCCTCCTATTCTCCTCCCGGACAGCCCGCGCCTGAGCTACTTCTTGGATGCGAGCTGCTTTTAACTTGTCGTTTTCACGACAAAGCAGCTCGACGCGCGGCTGCATCCGGGCCAGGAGAACCGAAGCTCATTGGTTAGCCTACCCTCCTGGTAGCTAGCCATGGCTTCCCCCAACGCACCACTGGGAGCTGCGTGACGAGCCCACTCCACGCACTCCACAGGCGTGCGAAGGGTTGTTCCTCGGCGGATGTTCCATCGTGGAACATACACTTCATTGGAATCCGACACTGTAAAAAACAAAAAGTAGTTAGGAAAAGATGATATATATAAAAAAAAAGGCCAAAAGAACCCTACGCACCTGTAGGGTCGACAACAGGCCGATAGCCGCCAAACCCATCACCTGAACCCAAGGGAAATCCGTCCAAGAGGTCAGGCAGATGGGAAGGAGGCAGAGGTTGGCGAGAAGCCCCAAGCATACCTGAAGGATCGGCCGTAGTTGTCGATGACGGAGGAGGCATGGTGAAGGCCACCGCGGTAGTAGAAACCAACGGAGGTGAACTCACCGTAGGTGAATTCACAACCGTGGTCGCCGCTGCGGAGTCCGCAGAAAAAGTAACCGCCGGCTCAGTGAAAGATTCGGTAAATATGGCACTGATAGCCGGCGGTGATGTCATCACAGTTGGAACAGTTAGCTCAACTGGGTGAGCAACTGAACCAACTGAAGCAGGCGCAGCCGCCTGGGTCGTCGCCTCAGGTAGGCTGAGCAAGCCTACCGTCATGGGTCCGGAGGTACTCCTCCCCGCTCCACCCTGGAATGCGGTAGCATCCACGCCTGCACAAAGAAGATAAGTATTAATGATGGAAAGCTATGAAGTTAAAAATAAAGGAAGTTTGTACTTACGGGTTTTCTTGAGCCTAAAAGTGCGGACAGGCGGGGACGAACCCGATGGAGCCGGCCTCTTTACGCCGCTCACCGTCGTCATCCTGGGCTCTCCGGAGGTGACAGTCGTCGCAGCCTCCGGAGCAGTGGTCTTATCACCACCAGGGTTCCCCGCCACCTCCTCGCTCTCGGTCTCTGAATCAGACCGAGGCACCGGATCGGCAGTGGAGTCCACCTTCGCCTTCCCCTTCCCCCCGGCAGCCTTCTTCTTCCGCACCAACGGAGGACCATCTTCGGATTCCTCATCAGAACACAAGATTAGAGGAATTCCAGCAGAGGTTTCAGCATTGAGGGGTCGAGGGTTGAATAACGCCTTACCTGGCCGCCTGGCGCTTAGGATCTCGTGGCCTGGCGGGTAGACCTCCACGAACCGATCCGCCGTCTGTTCAAGGATGGGCAACTCGTTCTCATCTAGAGCACGAGTACCCATCCGAGCGGGACTATCAGCCTCTCGCGGATACAGGAGCGACTGCAAGTCGTTCCCCTCTGAAATAAAAGAAAAACAGTTAGAAGACAAACCTATATAAACAAAGAAGACAGAGCATACCGTAAGGGACAGAGTTCAAACCGTATTCAAGGACGATCGGGATCTTTTGCGCCTCCGCATCCTTCCACACCCGGCTCATCCCGAGCATCACCATCCCGGACTCCGCAAAGCGGTAAACCGGAGATTGGACTCGGGAAATCTTTGAGAACCATTCCGCCTCCTGGTAGTTGGAGGCATGAAGGCTGGGGAGTGCTTGCCCATTCTTGAACTTCATGGCAAGGGGGATGGCGCGAGCGGAGATATAAAAGAATTCCCGCTTCCATGAACGAAGACTGCGCTCGGTTACGCAAATCTTCAAACCCTTGATCCGGGTTATCAGAGTATACCACCCCTGGATGCACCTCCAAGAGTAGAAGGTCATCAGGCGGTCGACGAAGGGCTCAACGCCCAGAATCCGGCACACCCACTCGAAGTGGCGAATCTTCGCGATCGCCATCGGGTGTACCTCGGTCAGGTGTACACCGTGCCTCTCCAGAACACGGTACACAAACTTCGTCAAGGGGAACCTAAGATTCCCATAGACAAAGAATGCAGCATATACCCCGATCTTGCCTCTGGAGGCATCATACACCGTCTGGTGAGGTTCAGGAAACTCAGGCTCGAAAGACTCGAGCATGAACTTCCTGACGATGTACTGATATAGATCGACAGGCAGAGCACACTGGCACTCGCCAGCAGTACTCTTGTCATCCTTGTCGGGCGTGGATGACGGGTTCTCGGCGTACACCCCAGCCTCCTGGGCTGTAGCCTCAAGATCGTGAGCAGAAGACATCTTGCAGGTATGAAAGAAGAGAACGATTTCAAGAGAATGCTCGACTGAAAAGGTGAGTATTCGCCGGAAATCGTTTTGAAGAAGAGAAAAGTGAAAGTGTGGATTGCAAAGGACCCTCTCCCCCTTTATATACTAATCGCAATTAATGCGATGAATTTAATGCGGAAGAGAGAGAAATCGCAGGTGCAATGAAACTATGACACGTGGCAATAAGCAAGCTGGCAACAGCTGTTGAAAGGACGCTTGCCATTAATTTCGCGGCCACGCGCCCGAAAAATCGCGCCCACGCGCCTGAAAAAGCGCCTGGAATGACCATGTACTGTCACGTCACCATAACTTCCTGCACGTCCTGACACAGTCAGAAGAAACCGTCGGACGACGTTTCAGCAGTTTGGACTGTTCTTATCCTTTCACCAACTCTTCGAATTTCAAAAATTCAAAAAGATTCAAAAGTAAGCGGGAAAATACCCCTTACCTTGGCAACCAAGTAACTGTAAGACAGGTGCGAGTACAGTGTTAAGGCAAATCCCTTCACATACTTAGCACATGCAGGGAATTGAAGCCAAGAATACCTCGGCGACCAAGTAACTATAAGACGGGTGCGGGTACAGTGTTAAGGCAAAACCCTTCACATACTTAGCACCCACAGGGAATTGACGCCAGGAATACCTTGGAAGTAAAGTAACCGTAAGACGAGTGCGGGTACAGTGTCAAGGCAAAACCCTTCACTTACCTAGCACTCCGCAAGGAATTGAAACCAAGAAGGATCTTCTGGGCAATGCTTGCGGAAATGGGAATAACATCCCCGCATAGCGGGAACGTCGAGAACTACATTGTTTGAAGCTTCAAGATGGAATTGGTGGGTTTAACATAATTGATCACTATGTTCAAAACTACCAAAACCTCATGGAGAATCCATACAAGTGTGACTCAACGCTCCTGACTTGCGAGGAGGTTACAGACCTACCCGCATCATACCCAAGGATCAAGCAGGAAAGTCGGGAATTTCTGCAAGTGACGTAAGGACTTCCGCGGGAAGAATCCCCATGGAAAACCTTAAAACTAAACTCTTTTCAAAAACCCTTTGCTTAAGTCCAAAAGTTCACCTCACTTATTAAACACTCATGAGAAGAACATTGGACTTGGGGGACTTGAAGAGGTAGGTCCCAGCAGAGCCCAGTTGGACCCACAGGACTCACCTTGAAGAGAGACGTCTACGCAGAAACCAACTGGATCCGCAGGACCCACCATGCTCAGAGACGTGACGTCCTTACGCGCAGTACGCAAGCTGTTCCCGCAGGAAATGCCTCCCAATGGTGAAGTACTCCGCCTGTTCCCGCAGCTGCGGATACAAGCCATCAGGGAAGGCCACCCGCGCAGCAAGGCTACACGCACAAGGCACTTAGCTCTCAATAATTCAGTAGTCACCTGAAGGAATGAGCAAAGCCGGGAACAATCCCGCACAAAGGCGGGAGGGGGAATACTCCCGCCCAAATGAGCCAGTCCGTACGATACTGGAAGATCTTTTGTACTGTACCTGACGAGGTATGGGCAAAAGATCTGACCAGAGGTACGACAGCCCATTGACAACAGTATGGCGAGCAGCATGCTCTTGTACTGTATGTCACTATTAGCCGCTACCTACTCACCAACTCCTGTCATACCACGTGCATAGCCTGCAGTTGGTGGAAAAGGAATAGTACACAGCAGGCCTGGTCACTGTCAGCCGCTGCCTACCCACCAACTGCCAGCATGGCACGTGCGTAGGCCACAGTTGGTAGAACAGGAATACTATTCAGCCGGCTACACCTTCTTGGAAACCTACCTTCGGCTATAAATACCCCAAATGGTATGATCATCTCATCTTATCTTGTATCTTACATCTTATACCTGATATCTGCTCTAGCAATCTTTTAATATACACTTATATTCAAGAGCAATCTAGTCTGATTCTCACGCCGGAGGGTGGTCACAAGGAGGTACCCCCCCCCCCCCTTCTCAGTGACGAGCTCACGGTGTCTGTTTTGCAGGTTATCAGAAGAACCATCTTTGCCGGATCTAACCCCTCGTGGGAAACATCTACTTAACCCCCAGATTATCTGTAATCTGCCCGGGGTCACTTAGTGTTTCTTCAGTCCACTAAACTCGTATCTTCTTCATCTAATTCAAAAACTGGTTCCTACTTTCTACAACAATACCTAGGGCACAAACATACAACTAATTTCACTACAATTTCAACAATCAACATCAATGCAAAATAGTTAATACACAAACTACACAATCAAACAAACATCGTAAACAATTTTTCTGAGACTGAAGACCTAATTCTAGTACAGTAGTTCACTTTCATGCAGCAACTCAACACTAAACCGATCGCTAACGTCCTCTAAACTCGTATCTTCTTCGTCTAATTCAAAAACCGGTTCCTACATTCTACGAGTCTACAACAATACCTAGGGCACAAACATACAACTTATTTCACTACAATTTCATCAATCAACATCAATGCAAAATAGTTAATATATAAAACTACACAATTAATCAACGATCATAAATTATTTCCGTCAGTCTAACCTAACCGAGTCTTCCGATACACATGAATATACGATCTAGCGTCTAAATTGTTAACAAATTAACAAACAAAAACAGGATTTGTGTCAGTCGAACCTGAACGACTCGTCTGTGATGGATCAAATGAATAGATTGAGGAGATTAATCGTATTGATGATTAATCGAACTATAGATTGATTAATTTGTGAAGTGGATTGTCAATTGTGTGTTCTGATTGGAAGATTGAAACCCTAAATTAATTAATTCGTTTATCCCCAAACGAGAACGATGTCGTATTTGAATGTGTGGGCCGCTTGGGTCGGTTTGCTTGTTTGACACACTAGACTCACTCGTTAGGTTTCGCGCCTTCTGTTAACTATATATTAGGAGAAATAGTCAACTCGATTTTATTTATTATTTCTTTTTAAAATAATTTCATATATACCTTTAGGGCTAGGGCATGTTCGTTTTAAGAATTTGTAAGGAATTCTAAGGAATAGGATTTTAAATCCCATAAATTGATATATTCGTTTCATTAAATGAAAGAATGAGAATGGAAACTGAAGAGGTAGGTCCCCGCAAAGTCCAGTTGGACCCGCAAGACTACCTTGAAGAGGTACGTCTGCGCAAAGACCAACTGGATCCGCAGGACCCACCATGCTCAGAGAGATGAAGACCTTACACGCAGTAAGCCAGCTGTTCCCGCAGAAAAGCCTCCCTTGGTACAGCACCCTGCCTGTCCCCGCAGTTGTGGGTACAAGCCAAGAAGGAAGGCCACCCGCACTAACAGTAAGGCTACACGCATAAGGCACTAACTCTTAATACTTCAGTAATGTCACCTGAAGAAGGAATGAGCAGGGCGGGATAGTCCGTACGCTTCTAGAAGATCTTTTGTACTATACCTACCAAGGTATGGACAAATAGACAAGATCTAACAAAAGCGACCCATAAGCCAATCACAGGGTGACAGCTCACCGACAATAGTACGAGGAGGAGCACGCTCCAGTACAAAATGTCACTATCAGCCGCTGCCTACCCACCAACTACCATCGTGACACGAACATAGCCCATGGTTGGTGGAAAAGGAATATTATATACAGCTGGTCGTACCTGCTTGGAAACCTACCTTCGGCTATAAATACTCCAACACCTTGGAACGGTATCATCATCTTCTCTATAGCTATTTCTCTCTATATATGCTTATATTCAGAGCAATCTAGTCTGATTCTCACGCCGGAGGGTGGTCACAAGGAGGAACCCCCCCCCCCCTTCTCAGTGACGAGCTCACGGTGTCTGTTTTGCAGGTTGAGAAGAATAACCATCTTTGTCGGACCTAACCCTCGTGGGAAACATCTACTTAACCCTAAGATTATCCTTAATCTGCCGGGGTCACTTAGTGTTTCTTCATTGGCGCCATCCATGCATTAAGCTAGAACTAATTCTTCTTTTTCTCAGTTTTTTCAAACTTCTGGAAAGATTGTTAAGGTTACTCCGATGCCAAAGCCACCGAGTGACCAAGAAACTCCGGTAACCACAACCCCAGCTACTGGGGGGAACACCGGTGAATACACGATTTTTACGAACACTACCCCGGTTACCCAAGCCGAGGCAAGTGCAGTAAACAATCCTCCCCTAAGATTCATTGATACCCAGGTGGAGAAACAACAGACGAGGCTTCCCCGACAAACACTAGAACAAGTTAAAGCTTGGGCGGAAGCACGTCAGAAAGAATTCCAAGCCGAGTTGGACGAACGTTTACGTTCACTACAACAGGCCAATGACGAATTCGGAAGCACTCGACAACAGCTCAACATGAGCAATGATTGCGAGTATTTGGATGATGAAGATTGGGAAGAATCTGACAGTGACGCAAACCCTCGTCATAAGGCGAAAGGGAAGCGTAAAGAAGCAGACTTCCACCCAAGAAGAAATTTCGAGGGAACCTTCAAACCAAAGAACACGGGGGGAAACCCACGTGACTTCTCCAAAACTTTCAGACCAACTGTAGCGAATGCGGGAACGTCCAAATTTGCAAGGGACATTGCGGAAGCAATCGCTCCAAAGAGTGCCAAACAGATGTCCAACATAGGCACTTACGATGGCATATCTGACCCGGACGATCACTTGAACAGATTTATAGCGGGGGCAACCGTCAGTAATTGGACGGAACCCACATGGTGTTACATGTTCCAGATGACGCTCGTCGGGGCAGCCAGAGCGTGGTTTGATCGTCTACCGGTCCACCACATCTATGATTGGGCAGACTTCCAGCACAAGTTCAGCCAGCACTTCAGTCAACAAAGAAAATATATTGAAGAGCAATGGAAGATCCTCAACTGCATCCGAAAGGAAGACGAATCTTTGCTAGACTTCATCACTCGCTTCAACTCAAAGAAGATAAGTCTGGGCACTATAAGCGAAGATCTTGTTCGCGCCGCTTTCATCCAGGGCGCTGAGTACCCAAAGCTCATCCGCACGTTGACAGGTAAAGACGGCATGCCATCCACGTGGGATGCCATCATGACGGCAGCTAAACGCTTTGCCGAAACGGAGAAGCAACTGGGTAGAAATCTTCCCCAGAGCACAAACCTCTACACGCAGAGAACAAGAGAAAATAACGTCCGTACCGCCCGACAAAATAAAAAGAGGAAGCTTGGTATTTGGCAGTCAAGGATAAACTTTGACACCTCATCCAGATCTCGCCCTCTCTTAGGCGGAAGGGACAACATGCACTCGTCAAACCGGAATCCCAGATGGACGCCACTCACCAAAAGCGTCACCGAGATATTTGCCACCGAGAAACTCCCATGGCCAAAGGCTCCAATAATTTGACAGCGTCATAACGCTGATCAGAGCAAATCCTGTGACTTCCACGGGACAAAATGCCACACCACGGAGGAATGCACATCTTTGAAGGATATCGTCGAAACATTCGTCAAAGATGGGAAACTCACACACCTCGTGGCGTCAATCAAGAACGGAGGGAGGAATGACAATCGGTACAAGGGCAATGGACGAAAGCCCGTCGACATCAGCATTCACATGGTTCATGGCAACGTCAGAGGAAGAAAACGACGAACAACAGAGCCAAGTGCGTGGAAGGAAGCTGAAGTGCGCTTCCCGCGTGTGCCAGGAGGGCCCAAAAAAGAAGGCCCAATAGTCATCAAAAGCCAGCTGGGGCACTACATCACCTCCCGCACTCTTGCTGATAATGGCGCTTCGTCAACGGTCATGTATAGGCAGTTCTTCGACAAGCTAGACGACGAAGACAAAGAACGCCTAGAAACGGTTTACGCCTCGATGGAAGGGTTTGACGGCAGCACAAACACCCCTTTGGGTATCCTATCTTTCCCCGTCACTCTTACGGACGGGAAGTACTCCCGCACAGAAGACGTGGACTTCGTTGTAATGAGGAAGCCACACCACACATACGACATTCTCTTCGGGAGAGATGGGATGGCAAGATTTAATGCCGTGGTGTCTTCGGTCCATGGTATGATGGGATGGCCAACTGCTGAAGGCGTCGCGATGATCACGGGTATTCCCCAGGTATGCATCGCATCTATCTCATTTAAACCCAAACCAAAGATGGCTAAACTAACAACCTCTGAGCCAGAAGAATGGGCCTTCAATGGCAAATACCCTAACCAGGCTGTTACCATTGGCCCAACGATCACTAATCCCACACGCACCTTACTCAAACGCTTGTTGCAAAAAAATGCCGACATCTTCGCGTGGACACCAGCTGACATGACTGGTGTACCTCGAAGTAAGGCTGAACATAAGCTCAAGTGTAACCCGGCGTTTGCGCCGGTCATACAAAAGCGTCGCGTAATGGGTGCCGAGCAGGCTAACGCGTGTAGAACCCAAGTCAAGGAACTCCTTGACGCAGGCATCGTACGCGTTAGTAAATATCAAACATGGGTTGCAAATCCCGTCATGGTACCGAAATCCAACAAACAATGGCGCATGTGCATAGATTTTAAAGACCTAAACAAAGCATGCCACAAGGATTGTTACCCGTTTCCCGAAATTGACCTTAAGGTAGATTCATTAGCACCGTTTCGCCTTAAATGCTTCCTTGATGCGTATAAAGGGTACCATCAAATCCACATGGCCGTTGACGATCAGGATAAAACCGCATTTCGAACGCCCGATGGTACATTTTGTTACCAAATGATGCCATTCGGACTAAAGAATGCCGGATCCACATACCAACGCCTGATGGACAAAGAGTTTCATGCCCAAATCGGGAGGAATTTGGAAGTTTACATGGATGACTTGGTTATCAAAAGCCTCGAGCCAGAGGCGATGTTGAAAGACATCGAAGAAACTTTCAACACGCTCAGAAAAATAAACATGAAGCTCAACCCGAGCAAGTGTTCCTTTGGGATGGAAGAAGAGAAGTTCTTAGGAGTCATCGTTACCAAAGATGGCTTCAGAGCGAACCCTGAAAAGGTCGAAGCCATTATGAAAATGGAATCACCTACTACCATCAAACAGGCTAAGACACTGAATGGACGACTAGTCGCACTTAACCGCTTTTTGGCAAACCATGCGGATAGGTCGTTCCCATTCGTGTTAACATTGAGAAATTGCTTGAAGAAAACGTACTTCCGCTGGACACCAGAAGCGGAAGCAGCTTTTCAAGAGATTCGGTCACGCTTGATCGAACTCCCAACGCTCACAGCACCAGAAGTGGGGGGGGAATTAATTCTCTACCTCTCCGCCACAGACAGAGCAACCGGGGCAGTCTTACTAGTAGAACGAAAAGGCATCCAGATGCCCATCTACTATGTAAGCCGCGTCTTAACAGGCGTGGAAACCCGGTACTCCACCCTGGAAAAATTAGTCTTAGCGCTTGTACAGGCTTCACGCAGGCTAAGACGATATTTCCAAGGTCACCCAATCACCATTCTCACCAACTTCAAACTTGCAAACGTTCTAGGAAAACCCGAATTGTCGGGGCGCCTAGCCAAATGGGCAATTGAGTTGGGGGAATACGCGATAAAGTACAAGCCAATACCAGCCATAAAAGGCCAGGCCTTGGCCGACTTTATTGCGGAAGTCCCCGCATCGCGGGAAAAAGAGTGCCAGGAAGAGGCTCAACCCTCTCCAGCACAAGACATTAACGATGTCTGGCGACTCTATACTGATGGAGCAGCCAACAACGAAGGTTCAGGCGCAGGGTTGAACTAACTAACCCAGCAGGCCAAGAATACACTTACGCTATTCGGCTGGACTTCCCAAGTACGAATAACGAAGCGGAGTACGAAGCATTCTTGGCCGGATTAAGAATTGCGCGTAAGATGGGGGTGAAAAACTTGGAAGCCCACGTGGATTCCATGCTAGTAGCCAGCCAGATTAACAGGACGTACACGGCCGTGAACGACACAATGGCCCTGTACCTCGCACAAGCAAAAACCCTTATGCGCGATTTTAACGATTGCAAAGTTGTGCACATCAACGAAGCGAAAACAAATCTGCGAATGCGTTAAGCAAGCTTGCATCGTTAGCCTTCACCCACTTGGGAAAGGACATCCGCGTTGAACTTCTTGGAGCACCATCAGTCCCGTAAAGGAAATTTGTGTCATCCAAACCGGCACGGAAACATGGATGACACCAATCATAAATTACCTTGCAGCGGGTATACTACCAGAGTCAAAGACACAGGCAAGAAAGATACGCTGTAAATCACTGAACTATCAACTTGTTGATGACATACTTTACAGGCGTAATTTTCTTGGCCCACTCCTCAGATGCGTTGACGACCAAGATGCTGACTACCTCCTAAGGGAAGTACACGAAGGCATCTGTGGAGTACACGCAGGTCCACGCGCAGTTGTAGCTAAGCTAAACAACGCGGGATACTTTTGGCCGGGAATGCACACGGATGCGCTGGCCTACATCAGAAAATGTAGGTCCTGCCAGCTTTACGCACCCAACACGCATCGCCCGAAGAACGAACTTGTTCCAGTCACTTCTTCATGGCCATTCCAGAAGTGGGCCATCGATGTGACAGGCCCATTTCCCACAGCAGCAGGGAACGTTCAGTTCCTAGTGGTAGCCATCGACTACTTCACCAAGTGGATAGAAGCAAAACCCCTAGCCCAAACAACCGCAAAGCATATCAAAAAATTTATTTGGGAATTTATTATTTGTCGTTTTGGACTTCCACAGAATTTGGTGAGCGATAACGGCACCAACTTTGCTGACCAGAAGCTACAAAAGTGGCTGAAAGAACTTCAAATCACCCACACCTTTACCTTAGTGGCACACCCGCAGGGTAATGGTGAGGTGGAAAGAGCAAACAAGAGCATCGTCGACGGCATAAAGAAAAGACTCTTGGAGCATAGATCTGGCTGGGTGGACGAAGTTCCGCATGTCCTTTGGGCAAACAGAACGATGAAAAAAGCAAGCACGGGCGAAACCCCGTTCAGCCTCACCTATGGCACTGAAGCCATGGTTCCAATCGAGATTGGTCTACCCTCACCAAGAGTCATAACTCGGCCAGAAGACAATGATGCGGAAAGACGGTTAGACCTTATGCTAACCGAAGAGCGCAGAGACTTAGCCGCAGCGCGGGAAGAGAACTACAAGCGACAAATGCAAAAGTACTACAACACGCGGGTAAAACTCTGCAACTTCAATGTCGGAGACTACATACTGCGTAACAACGAGGCTTCGAACCAGGAGCGCCCAAGAAAGCTGGCCCCGGTCTGGGAAGGGCCATACATTATTAAAGAAGTTCTGGGAAAGGGCGCATACCGGCTCGAAAGGCTCGATGGCACCCCCATCCCAAGAACATGGAATGGAGCTCAATTATGCAGATGTTACATGTAGATCAATTCCAAACTTGTAAAGAAAAGGCCTAGAGCCACTTCTAATGGAAATGATTCTCCTTATCACATTGATGTTGATAGCCTTACCTTTATACTTATGAACTGACCACACTGATATGTCGGTATTCACCGCATAAATAAGTGAGGGAGGAAGTAAGTCGTTGCGTGTGGAAAGCGGCACAACCCGCATAAACACAAAAACAACAAAAATTTCTAAGGGGAAGATGAGGAAAACCTTCACGCAGGTCAGACATAGATGAAGTTTGGTCATCCTACTAAGTGAAAGTGACGGACCTACCCGCACAATCATGATAGAGGAAACATAACATTAACCTATTATCTGACACGCGTCGAAAGGTTAACTTATTCAAAACACTTAGAAAGTTGCTAAGTTAAACTAAAATATGCATGAACAAATCATATAATGTTTACAAGGCAAGGCGTTAACAAAACATTTATATTCACATTAAAAGCTGTTCAAACATTACAAAATGGCTAAGGTATCTACCCGCCTACAAAAAATACAAATCTATCCTAACGGCTGAGAGGAATCTCAAGATTCAGGCTTCGGGACCACTCCCTCCAAACCCACTTGAACCCGCACCATCAGTTGGCTGCGGCTGTTCAAGGAAAGATTTGAGAACGGCTACCCCGCCATCAGCAGCAGCAACTTCATTCACCTTCTCCACAACCGGATGAGAAAAAGCAGCATACTGGTTCACACCTTGGTCGTAGGCAGCTTCAGTGTCAACATCATGTAGAGGAAATTTGGAAGGCGGGATGCCTTTCTCTGCAAATCCTAGACCAAGCAAGAAACCAGCTTTCTCTCCATCCTCATGAGAAGCGTTGAGGGCTGCACTCATGGCATCATCATAGGACGTGTTCACGAAAATCCGATGCACAACCTACAAAAAAATAAAAAAATAAAAAAATTCTAAGTATAAAGAAAAAAAGCAAAAAGCAAAGAATAATGGAGCTATGCGTACCTGCGGCAACGCTTCTCGTAGAAGCCAATCCTTACTGGACAGAGCCTCTTGAAGGGTAGCGTGAGCTTGATCGCGTGCGCGTTCTGCTTCATTCTTGTTTAAGTTGGCAAGCAGCACTTCCTTGGCAGCAGCCACCTCAACGCTTTTAAGCTTGCGCTCAGTGCGATCAAGCACACCCTTCTGATCCAAAAGCTCCTGTAGCTTCTTGGCATCCTCTAAAGCCAAAGCCTCATGAGCCTGCTGAAGCTTCTCCAGTTTGGCTTTCAGCTCTTCATTCTCAGCGCGCAGAGGCTCAGCAACGGCTTCAGCTTTGGTGGCCCTTTCGGTCTCATTACGCGCAGTTTCCTTGGCCAACCTAAGCTGTTCGTTAACAGCTTGAGTAGCCTTGGAACGGGCCTCATGCCTGGCTTGGATCTCGGCCTCAAGATCCTTGAAGGCCTTTTCTTTTTCAGCAGCGGTGGCGGCAAGTTTCTTGTTCTCCTCTCGCAGCGATCGCACCTGAGCCACCTCCAAGCTACGCGCAGTCTTTAACTTATCGTTTTCACGACAAAGTAATTCGACACGCGGCTGCATCCAGTCGAGTAAAATTCGAAGCTCGGTAGACAACCGGCCTTCTTGGTAACTAATCATCGCCTCCCCCAATGCACCTCTTGGAGCGGCATGGCGCGCCCAGTCGACGCAGTCTGCAGCCGTCCTCAAAGTTGTCCCTCGGCGGATATTCCACCTTGGCGCATAGACCTCATTGGAATCCGAAACTGCAAAAACAAAAAACAGTTAGGAAAAAATGACAAGGATGGATAAGAGGCCAAAGTAACCCCACGCACCTGTAGGGTCGATAACAGGCCGATAGCCGCTAAACCCATCACCTGAACCTAAAGGATATCCATCCAAGAGGTCAAGGAGATGGGAAGGAGGCAAAGATTGGACTCCCTCATCAACAGAGGTAAGTCTAGAGGTCCCAACTCTAAACATACCTGAAGAACCGGCCGAGGACGAGGTAGTCGCTGACGCCGAATGTGACGCTGTAGAAGCCACTGAGGTTGAGACCATCGGAGATGAACTCATTTGAGATGAACTCATAACCGTGGTAGCCGCTGCAGATGAGCTCGCAGAAAAAGTCACCGCCGGTCCGGTGAACGATGTCGTAAAGATGGCACTGACGGTCGGCGGAGAAGTTGAACTGCTTAACGCAGCAATGAAACTGGACGCCATCGTCGGCACAGCAGCCATGACAGATGATGTCATAACCGGAACAGTTGCTTCAACAGTATAAGCAACTGAACCGGTACCAGAAACAGGCGCAGCCGCCTGGGTCATCGCCTCGGATAGGTTGACCAAACCTATCGTCGTGGGTCCTGAACCACTTCCTCCCGCACCGCTCTCAAAAGCAGATAAGTCCACTCCTGCATGAAGAAAAGCCAAAGATAAAAAACAAAGGCGGAAGGAAATGCGGAAAAGGTACACAAAATATACTTACGGGTTTTCTTAATCTTGAAAGCCCTGACAGGCGGAGATGGACCCGATGGAACTGGCCTCTTCACGCCAGTCACCTTCGCAACGCTTGGTGGCTCGGAAGTGACTGTCGTCTCAACCTCTGAGACAATGGTCGCGTCACCACCACCAAGGTTCCCCGCCGCCTCCTCACTTTCAGTCTCGGAATCAGACTGATTCCCCAGGTTAACGAAGGAAGCAACCTTTGCTTTGCCTTTCACGCCAGCCGCCTTCTTTTTCCTCACAATGAAAGGCCCATCTGCGGATCCCTCATCAGAAGATGACAAGATCAGAGGAATTCCAGCAGAAGTTTGAGCATGAAGAGGACGGGGATTAAAGAACTCCTTACCTGGCCAAGTGGCGCTTAAAATCTCGTGGCCTGGCGGGTAGACTTCTACAAATCTATCCGCAGTCTGCTCCAAAACGGGCAACTCGTTCTCATCGAGATCACGAGTACTCAACCGTGCGGGACCACCAGTCTCCCGCGGGTGCAAGAGCGACCGTAAGTTGTTCCCTTCTGAAATAAAAAGATAACAATGTTAGAAGAAAATCCTAAACCAACACAAAAGACGGAGCATACCATAAGGAATATAGTTCAAACCGTATTCAAGGACGATGGGTATTTGCGGCGTCCCAGACCCAGCATCCTTCCACACGCGGCTCATCCCAAGCATCACCATCCCAGACTCCGCGAAGCGATAAACCGGAGTCTGAATCTGGGAGATCTTGGTGAACCATTCCGTCTCCTGGTAATTGGAAGCGTGAAGGTTAGGAAGTGCCCTCCCATTCTTGAACGTCATCGCGATGGGGACGACGCGAGCGGAGATGTAGAAAAACTCCCGCTTCCAAGAACGAAGACTACGCTCAGTAGCGCAGATCTTCAAACCCTTGATCCGAGTAACAAGGGTATACCAACCCTGGATGCACCTCCAAGTGTAGAAGGTCATCAGGCGGTCGACGCGAGGCTCGATACCCAAAATACGGCACACCCATTCGAAATGGCGAACTTTGGCAATTGCCATTGGGTGCACCTCCGTCAAGTGAACACCGTGTTTCTCCAGAACACGGTACACGAACTTTGTTAATGGGAATCTTAGATTCCCATATAGGAAGAACGAAGCGTAGACCCCTATCTTGCCAATAGGGGCGTCGTATACTGTCTGGTTGGCCTCCGGAAACTCTGGCTTATACGGCTCCAGCATAAATTTCTTGACGATGTAATGGTATACATCGACAGAAAGAGTACACTGACACTCGCCAGCAGTACTCTTATTGTCCTTATCGGACGTCGACGTCGGGTTCTCGAGGTAAACATCGGACTCCTCGACGTTAACCTCTGGATCATGAGTAGAAGAAGACATTTTATAAATGTTAAAGATGAAAGAAAGCGGTTTCAGGAGAATGCTCGCCGGAAAAAATGAGTATTCGCCGGAAATCGCTTAAAAGGAAAAGGAGAGTGAAGTGAAGATGATGGATGAAATACACTCTCTCCCCCTTATATACTCATCGCAATGAATGCGATGAATTTAATGCGGATGAGAGAGAAGGCGCAGGAGCAATGACACGGCGACACGTGTGGATAAAGCAAGCTGGCAACAGGTGTCAAAAGGGCGCGTGCCATAAAACTCGCGCCCACGCGCCTGAAAAAGCGTCCTGATTGACCACATGTTGTCACGTTGTCATAACTTCCTGTACGTCCTGAAACCGTCAGAAGACGCCAACGTCCCTTCAACCGTTTGGACTGTCCTTATCCTTTCACCAACTCTCCGAATTCCAAAAAGATTCAAAAATAAGAGGGAATATACGTGGGAAAGCAAGAAACCGTAAGACAAGTGCGGGTACAGTGTCAAGGCGAAACCCTTCACATACTTAGCACTTGTAGGGAATTGAAGCCAAGAAGATACCTTGGAAAACAAGAAATCTTAAGACAAGTGCGGGTACAGTGTCAAGGCGAAACCCTTCACATACTCAGCACTTGCAGGGAATTGAACCCAAGATGGATCTTATGGGTCATGCTTGCGGAAAGGGAAATAACACCCCCGCATGGCGGGAACGTTGAGAACTAGATTGTTTGAAGCTTCAAGGTGGAATTGGTTGTTTAACATAACTGATCACTATGTCTAAAACTACCAATACCCCGTGGAGAATCTACACAAGTGAAACTCGACGCTCCCGACTTGCGGAGAGGTTACGCACCTACCCACATCATACCCAAAGATCAGGCAGAAAAAGTCGGGAATTTTCTGCAAGTGACATTAGGAAAACTGCGGGAAGAATCCCCACGGAGAACCTTAAAAAACGAAAACCCCTTTAAAACCCCTTGCTTAAAGTCCAAAAGTTCACCTCATTAACAATTCATGAGAAGAACAATGGACTGGGGGGACTTGAAGAGGTAGGTCCCCGCAAAGCCCAGTTGGACCCGCAAGACTCACCTTGAAGAGGTACGTCTGCGCAAAGACCAACTGGATCCGCAGGACCCACCATGCTCAGAGAGATGAAGACCTTACACGCAGTAAGCCAGCTGTTCCCGCAGGAAAGCCTCCCTTGGTACAGTACCCTGCCTGTCCCCGCAGTTGTGGGTACAAGCCAAGAAGGAAGGCCACCCGCACTAACAGTAAGGCTACACGCATAAGGCATTAACTCTTAATACTTCAGTAATGTCACCTGAAGAAGGAATGAGCTGGGCGGGAATATTCCCGCCCAAAAGAGCCAGTCCGTACGCTTCTAGAAGATCTTTTGTACTATACCTACCAAGGTATGGACAAATAGACAAGATCTGACAAAAGCGACCCATGAACCAATCACAGGGTGACAGCTCACCGACAATAGTACGAGGAGGAGCACGCTCCAGTACAAAATGTCACTATCAGCCGTTGCCTACCCACCAACTCCCATCGTGACACGAACATAGCCCATGGTTGGTGGAAAAGGAATATTATATACAGCTGGCCGTACCTTCTTGGAAACCTACCTTCTGCTATAAATACTCCAACACATTGGAACGGTATCACCATCTTCTCTCTATCTATTTCTCTCTATATACGCTTATATTCAGAGCAATCTAGTCTGATTCTCACGCCGGAGGGTGGTCACAAGGAGGACCCCCCCCCCTTCTCAGTGACGAGCTCACGGTGTCTGTTTTGCAGGTTAAGAAGAATAACCATCTTTGCCGGACCTAACCCTCGTGGGAAACATCTACTTAACCCTAAGATTATCCTTAATCTGCCGGGGTCACTTAGTGTTTCTTCAGAAACTAAATTCCATCAAATCCCACATTTCATGGGATTTTAAAATCCCACCTATTTGAAATGATTGTCAAGGATTTTTCTTATTAACAATAAAAACCCCTCCAAAATAAATTCAAAAAAATAATTAAAATAACTCAAAATTTAAATCAAAAACGAAAAATGTAAAAAAACTAAAACGTTTCCGCCTTTGCCCTCGTTCTTAAAAAAAACCAAGAATGAAGAAGATTCCAATTCCAATACATATTAACCAACCAAACACATGATAGGGATTCTCAAACATTCCATTCCAATTCCTATTACAATTCCAAATCCTTTAAAAAAAGTCCGTGAAGCGAACGCGCCCTTAGGGCAGACCATTTATACACGAGATACGAAGACATAACACGTATCTATACGACTTTAACAGGTAACATGTAAGGATTTAACAACTTCCGTGTATTAAACAGGTAGACATGAATTTACTTGTTAATTTTCGTGTCTAAACAAATAAAATACATGTTTACCTGTTATATATCTGGTTAGATTTTTATACTTAAATATATATATATAATTATAAGTTATCTTAAATGCTAAATTCATAATGCATTGTCACTCTCTGTTTCTCAGCCGTCGCTCGTCACCACTCTCTAGCATTCCCTCTCCGACTTTTGTTTTACTAAACAGATTGTCAAATATGTGTTTTTAACCAGCTCTTATCGTGTTTTATCGTGTATACCAGGTAGTAACATGTTCGTGTTTGAGATGCAGGTACACGATAAGTTTCCGTGCCATGTACGGGTATACACATTTCGTGTTCGTGTACGGGTATACATGATATGTCAGCCCTAATACCCTTCCAAACATTATAAATATCATATACACCCAAGCAAAATTTAAAATATCATACATGTTCTTACAAAATAACAAAAATATCATATATGCTCTTATAAAACAATAAGAGTATCATATATATACCCTTATTCATTGATAATAATTTATAAATGACTATTTTACCGTTATTTTTCAAAAAAATTAACTTTCGTATATGCCCATTGTTTAACGAATAGACCATTCTACACATTTCCATTATATAATTCTTTATACCTTACGTTATTATTTTAATTTTAATGTTTCTCACATTTAACGACAACTAAATCGTCTTTCGTCACTTCTTCAAAACTCCAAACCATTCGAAGGTTTATCGAATTGAATAGTCTACATTGTAAACCTTCTAACGCATCTAATCAAACTAGAGTAATATGGTTATTTTTAATTTTTTTAATGAATTATGTATGTATGATATATTAATAACTTTGTAAAAACATATATGACATTTTTAGTTTTACATGCGTATATATATTATTTAATAGACACTTAATCAATGACCGATTTGAGTAGTTTCACGGTTTCAAAACAAACCTTAAACTGATAAACACCCCTAAACACTACATCAATACCATAATATCTAGTAAGTTCTTTTAATATTTGGATGAAGATTTCCTCCACGTACACACGGTTGTCCAAGCATCAACGACTACACACTTCCTTTACTGCCACGTCTCCCCAACCACTCGTCTTTTACACTGTCACGCCTTCTTCATTCATAAGTATCTTCAAACCCCAACAACTAAAAATCTTCAAAAACCTGCAACAAATCACAAGTACCACAACAATGGCGTCATCGTCATCCGTACAACCAAACGAATTGGCCGAAAAGCTGTTCCCGGAGACTAACCAAACACCCATCGAATCATCAGAGGAAATCATAATTCAAATACCCAACTCAATCGTTCACTTAATCGACCAACAACACAGCGTCGAATTAGCCTCCGGCGTATTCGAACTCACCCGCCTCCGTCAGTCCGGCAACGTCGTCGCCGTCCTCGCCCGTATCGGCGACCAGATCCAGTGGCCGTTAGCCAAAGACGAAGCCGCCGTTAAACTTGACGGTTCCCATTACTTCTTCTCGCTTCGTGTCCCGGAAGAAGATGATAATAATAATAATAATAATAATAATAATAATAATAATATTATTAATTACGGGTTAACTATTAATAGCGAATTGGGGGAAGAATTGGATAGGGTTTTGGATGAGTACAGTGCGTTTTCGGTGAAGGAAGTGGGGGTGGGGGTGGGGGTGGACGGTGGTTCGGCGGAGGCGGAGGCGGCGGCGTATTGGACGACGTTGGCGCCGAATGTGGAGGATTATAGTGGGTCGGTGGCGCGGGTGATTGCGGCAGGTTCGGGGGAGTTGATTAAAGGGATATTGTGGTGTGGGGATGTGACGGTTGAGAGGTTGAAGTGGGGGAATGAGTTTTTGAAGCGGAGGATGAAGTCGGGGCAAAAGGCGGAAGTTAGTCCTCAGGCGTTGAGGAGAATGGAAAGGTATTGATTTCAAACCTTTGACTTTAGAAGTTAACGTTTCGGCATTAGAATGATTTAGTTAGTCTTTTAAGAGTTAGCATTAGCATTTGAATAGGCGAGCATGATTTTAAACTTAGGGGCGTGCATAAAACCGAAAACCAAAAAAACCGTATAGTAACTGAAAGACCCAAATAAATCGAACCGAAAAAACCAAACCGAATTAGAAACCGGTGGTTCGGTTTTGAACTTTAGCAAAAACCGAAATATTGGTTTTGGTTCGGTTTTGTATATTGTTAAGAACTGAAAAAACCGAACTGCACCAAAATAACAAAAAAAAATCAAAGTAACAATAATGTTTTAACCGTAATCATTAAAACAAAATCTGTTGATGACTATTTGTTTAGTTTTAACATATGGTTAATAACAAATATATTTGGTTTCTACATATAGTTAATAACTAATAATACTGGTATTTTTAGTTTAGGTTTTGAATTTTGATTTTAAATGTATCTTTTATTTAGCTTTTAACATTTGAAGTCCAAATATTCAATATTATAATATATATAAACGAAACTATAAAAATCCTACGTGTCGCGATGTGGTCGCTCCCCTTTTTTTTGGAGTCACTAGATTTGCTTGATTTTTAAATGGAGACTTCTCATGCATTTGACCCGAATTCACGGGTATGGATCTCATCAAACCCAGATAATTCTTAAACGGGTTATAACATCTCATTAAATTAAAAACTAATCTCACCAGATATTTGATATAAAAATCCTATAAAGTAGGGATATACAAAAAATTTATATCCTATTTATTTAAAAACATATTATTTATAACTAAAATACCAATTTTATAGTAAAAAAATAAACGGGTCTTGGGTATCATCAAACTCATATAGCTTTTAAACCAGGTTACATCATCTCATTTATTTGTGAAACAATTTATCATCAAACCATAAGTATATTATTAACTTTCATACAATAAAAATATAAAAATTTAAAAAATAAATAAATATTAGAAACAAATAATATAAAACAACACCCGTAATACGGGGGGGATAAAAACTAGTTATCTGTATAAAGAAAAAAATATCATGTCCAATTTCTATATTTTGGGTCAACTTTTTTTTTTTGCCCAAAAAGTTTTGACTCGAGTAGCAAACCGAAAAAACCGAATCCTAAACCGAACCGAAATTCAAAAACCTATAACCTAACCGAAAAAAACCAAAACCGAATGGTTTTAAACAATCATAAAACCGAAAGTTTGGTTTTTGGTTCGGTTTTAGTCAAAAACCGTACCACGCACACCCCTATTAAAACTTACTCTTTAAGTGACTCTAGCCTCTATGTCCATGAACCGTTAAGAGGTGTCTTTTAATTTCATTGGACGAAAAACACTACCACTGACCTATTTAGAAATAATTTAGAGGTTACCAAACAACCTCTTACTTATGTATATATCAGTCAAACTTTTAATAAAAGAATCTCAGTAGTAATATAATTTAGGGACTTTTATTTATCTTCTCTGTTTATATGGTGTGTTGCAGAGTGATTAAGCAAAACCATTATGTTGGTAGTAAAGTATTGAATATTGATAAATTATAAAATGGGATAATATTAAATTATGTATAGTGACTAGGACATTAAGGTATTCTATTTATTATCTTACATATATTTTAATTTTTATGTTTATATGTTACTATAAATATTAAGTTGACGGGAGGTATGAATTTAATTTGATGTCTTGATGTTATGTTGTAAGGGTGAAGAAAATGACCAAAATGTCAGAAAGTGTAGCGACCCGGGCTGCTTTCAGGAGTTGTGAAGGTATCGGGATTCTTCACAAGCGCGATTGTGAACTCTGTTCCCGGAAAGAAGTTTTTTAACCTTCTACCCGGGGAGATCATTCTTGCTTCGTTAGATGGATTCAGTATGTTTCTATTTCTCAAATCTTATCCTTTAATATGTGGTTTTGAAATGTCAAAAATGTTTTTTTGTGTACAGACAAGGTATGTGATGCGGTTGAAGTAGCCGGGAGAAATGTTATGGTGACAACCTCAACTGTTACAACTGATCTTGTTACGCATAAGTATGTATTTTCGACCTGTTTATCTTAACAGTTAAGTTGGGGTCTAGGACAGCACGTCGCGCTAGGGGTGTTCACGGTTTGGTTTCAAACAGTAAAACCGTTCGAACCGGTTATCGGTTTGGCTTCACGGCCGGTTTTGTTCTATAACTTTCGGTCAGTCGGTTCTTTGAATTTCAAACCGTAATGAACGGTTTGGTTTATACCGCAAACCAGGCGTATGAAACCGGACCGAACCGTAAGTTTTTTAAATATATATATATTTTTTCGATCATCTACATTATATTAAGGTTAATTAAAATATGTTTTGAATCTAGTTGTTTAGTATGTAGTGGCCAACCAAATATAAATGTCAGTGAGTTTTTTTTTCAGTGAATCAATTACAATCATGGCATGAAGATTACTATTGTTTTCTGCTTATTAATTGGATTCAAATGATTATATTATATACTCACAACAGCCATTAATCTGTTTATAAAATAACAAGTGGTTTTGGCATAGCAAACAAATAGAACTTCACTGTTTTTCATCTATATACAGATACTCGTTTATTTTGAACAGTTTGCTCTATGAATCTTGGAGACATTCTGTTCATATTTTATTAAACTTTTATGATGGCCAAACAAGTCCAAACCGTGAAACCAAACCGGAACCAGACCGTTGGCAACAGTTCCGTTTGATTTGGTTTCAATTTCTAACAGTTCGGTTTTGGTGTTCGATGATCAAAAACCGTAAGCAAAGGTTTGGTTACGGTTTGACGTAAAAACCGCCAAAACTGGCCCGTGAACACCCCTAACGTCAACAACTGTTAACAATTAAGATTGTTGTTAAGACAGAGGCGGAGTTGCCCATTTATGTTAGTTGTTATTCATTTATGTTAGTTGTTATTAGTCGCCGTCAAAAAGTCTTGCCCGTTTATCTAATTGTTATTAGTAGTCGTCATCTGAACATGGACTAGTAACAAACTAACAACTGAGATCTTTTAAGACAACGATGGACTTCAGGACTTTGCCTGTTTATCTTAGTTGTTATTAGTTGCTGTCTAGGCAGCTATTAACAATAAGTGTGGCAGGTCTTTGTAATTAATGGGAAAGATGTTATTGTTATTAGCTTTTAAAGTTAATGGGAATGTTGGTCTCTCTTGATAATTATAGACACGGGGAAGAGGCCGCTAAGGTGACGAGCACGGGGATGGATGCTGCAGGGCATGCAATGGGGGCAGCGTGGGCGGTTTTCAAGATACGGAAGGCTTTGAACCCAAAGAGTGTTGTGAAACCGTCTACTCTTGTGAAAGCTGCGGCTTCTAAATCTAAATGAAAATGAAAATACTAAGTGAGTCGCAGTTATGGACTTATGGATATTGGGTTGTATAATAATACTATAATGTGTGTCGGGTGGTTCTACCCAATAGTTTTATCGATGTGAATGAGGTTTGTAGTATAGATTATCAGATGGTTTATTTGTATTTTGTAGATGTTCTTTATATGCCACTAGTCATATACTATATATGAAAATAAACCGAACTGATACAGTAAGGGGGATAATTGTAATTTCCTTTGTTCTTTTGGGCTTTATATATGTGTGTGTTGCCTCCCTGAAGTATTCACGGTTTTAATATGTTCCATAATTTGTTATCATATATGTATATTTAAGTTATTGATCTTTTTTAATGACCGCCATACGATTAGATTTTTTTAGTACGTTGTTTCGACATGTTTATTTCATCTATGTCTTGCCGTTAAAAACGAAGGTGTTTTCACAATAAAATATAAGTTTCAATGAAATCAAAATTGTGTTCGCAACAGAATATATATTTTTGAATATATATTTTTTGTATTGTGAACTAATAATGAGTCGAAATGATACAAACCAAGTTTTTTTTTATATTTAGATTACATTTTTATTTGTCAAAGCGGTAGTTTTTATGATCTGTTTGTATATTTGCATTTAAAAACTCGAGCCTGCTACCCAGTTCCTCGCGTAAAGCGCGAAGTGAACACGCTAGTTTTTAAACAACACACAAGGAACGAGTTAACAAGTGAATAGGTGATTGAGCTAAATTGGTGTTTGGGCCCTCACGGTATACAACTCAAAGATTTTGATGACATTGATGATACATACGAATTTTGTTGAAAATAACATGTCCTTGTCTTTATCTTTATTATATATAATACACAAAATGAGGGTAAAAAGACGCAATTTTTTAAATAATTTACAACTAATGAAGCTAATAATACAAGTTTAAATAAGGACAAAAAAGTCATTGCATCGTCAAAACTCAAGTGTTTTTAATTTCTTTTAAAATACTTACAACTTTTTCCCATAATCATTTTTTTTGTAAATTTAATGTATATTTACAATTATTACCCCTTAATCTTTTACTAATGTTTATTTATATTTTCCCTTTTAACCCAATTTCCCTCATGATTTTTAAACGTTAATAACCTTTTCGTACTTTAATATTTTTTTAAAATTTTTTTACCATAAAAACAAACATAGTTTTCTCTTTAATTTGAGTATGATATTGTTATAGTTTTTTTTA